>NW_021963090.1:0-227218 GCF_901765095.1 Microcaecilia unicolor | reverse complement strand
TCCCTGCCTCCTGTCCTACCCTCCTTTTCTCCCCCACCCTCCCTTCAGCCCCCCCCCCAATCTGCCCCCCACCTCCCGACCCCTCCACTACCATTTCCTCCTCTTCGTCCCTCAAAACCTTCTCCCTCTTCTTCTTCTCCTTTTACCCCGCTGTTCCCTTTCCAGCATCTGCCATGCTTTCCAACCCATCCTGCCGGCTCACCCCATCCTCTCCTTCCTCTCCTGCCAGTTCGTCACCCCCTCCCTCATCTTCCAATCCCCTAAATCTGTTCTCTACTTCTATCCCCATTCCTGCCTCCCCTCCCCCTTCCTCCCTTACCCCGTCACCTTCCGTTGTTTTTTTGACACCCACGTCCAACCCTCATCTGCCCCGTCCTGCCGCTTCCGCCCTTCCCCAACCCTTCCCCCCTCCCACTCCCTGTCTCTCCGCAGCTCCTTTCCCCCCCACCCCGGGAACCTGATCTTGCCCTACATTCACTCCCCCCCTCTCCCTCTGAACTGGACCGCCCCCTCCCATGTCCTCCTCTCCCCCGTTATGGGAGGCCCAAGGGCAAGCTCTGAATGCATGCCCCAGACCCCCACACAAATTACACCGGATAGATGCACAAGACTCCGTAGGATGCTCCTTAGACCCGCACTTCCCACACTGCCTTACTGGGCACGACATACTAAAATGTCTGAATGACCCGCACTTGTGACATTTGCCGCGGCTGCCCTTGTAAAAGCAGAGGATCCGATCCCTGCCAATGAACGCCGCGGAGGGAATGTGCTAGGTCACGTGCCCTGCCTGCTTCAGCCTAACCTGCGCACACCATCCTCCCGCCCACACCCTACTGGGGTCAGGGAGTTTGGACAAGGGGGGTACGCAATTCTGCGTACCGCTGTAGCCAGAAGGCCAGGTCCGCCCCTGAGATGGATTCATTTCAGGACCAGCAGGGTTACCTGCACCAGGTCAGGTCTGCTGATCGGTATGGCCCTAAAGTTCTCCGATCCCCTTTCCCCCCTTACCCCCTCGTATTTCTCCCAGAAGACCTCCATGCCTCGCTGGGTCAGAAAACTAACATCATATTCTGGGATATTCACCGGGTGGATACAGGCATAGAGGTCCTCTGGGAGAAATCCTAAACCCAGGACCAACTTCAGGGCCTCATCCCTACTTGGCATCCCCCCCTCCCCCACCCACCTTAACTGAATCACATTCCTCCTTTTGGGAACCTGGCCCCCCCACCCTCCCCCCATCCTTCCCCAATGCTTCCTGCCCCCCCCCCCATTCCCCCTGCGCCCACCCCTCCTACTACCGCCGCAAAGGAAGGAGCACCCCCCCACCGTCCCCCTCCTCCATCTCCGGCACTGAGACCCCCCCTGCTCCTGCTGCGCCGTACCCCCCCTCTCTCTCTTGCCTCCCCTCTCAGCCTCCCTCCCTTCTCTCCCTTCTATCAGCAGACTTTGCACATCCCCTGCCTTCACAGTGTCCCTTCTGTACCATTTCCCCTGCAGCAAAAAACCTGCCATTGTCCCCTTCAACACGTTCGCTAGAGACAGTGAGAGCAGGTTCCCCTAAATACTTGTTCCCCTCCCAATGCCCCTGACCCCCTCCCCCGCCCACCGAGCCAACCCTCCCCTCCCGGCCCGAACACTCCCCCCTGGCTCGCACCCCCGCAGCCTGGCCAACTGCAAAGTCAAAGGTACCAGTCAAGTTTCCTTCTGGCAAACACCTCCCGCTCCTCCCCCCCTCCTTCCCCCCCCGGAACCTGCTCTCTGTGCTGGGTCCCTTCTTGCAATGTGCTGCTCCAGCTTTCCATGTGCGGGCCCGCTGTTTTCCTGGGAACTGGTCTCCCCTCTGGCGTCCTGCTTCGTTGGGACTTCCTGCTCTGCCGTTTTGCCAAGTAAGAGTGGCTTCCTGCACTCCAGCACCACTCGCTCTCCCAAACGTGGGGAATCCTCCTGCGCTGTAGCATTCTCCTCTGCGGCCATCCCTGCTCCTCCAGCCCGATTGGCTGGCGCCTCCTGCTCCAATGTGCTGGGCGGGCGTGGCATCCTGCCACCCGGCAGCGCAGTTCCTTGCCATTCTGAACCTTTTTGTGGGGAACACTGTGTGGCCTCCTGTGCTTTCTCTATCGAAAACCACTCCTTGTCTTCACCTGCCTTTCTTCTTGCATTCTCCTTTGAGAGGCAGCTCCCTGCTGGAACATCTCCACTTTCAGCCCTGCTGCAGGCTGATTAGCTGGAACATCCTGCTCCTCAGAGCTTTGTGGGTGAGGCCTCCCAGGCTGTGCTGAGGTAGGCATTTTTTCCTTGCCGTCTGCTCCTACTACAGGCAATGGGAACAGGATAACCTCCTCTTCTCCAGGTAAGTTCTCTGTTTCAACTTCCACCACCACTTCTGTGGAAAAAGGTTTCTCTCCTGAAATTCCAGCCTCTGTTTCAACAATGTGAAAAGTCTTAGTGTTAAAGTTTTTTTCCTGTTCTGCTCTCCCGCACTCAGGTGCTCTCAATGAGGCTTCCACAGCCCCACCTTCAGTCCTGCTTACTCCAGAAGCTGCCTGCAGAGGCCCCGACTGACTAGCAAGGTATTGCATGAATTTCAATGTATTTTGGGTGCTAGTTCCTGGCAGCTCCCCTGATGCTTCAATGTTCTGGGGTCCAAAGCCTGGGCTGATTCCTTCCTGCTCTGTTTGTTGCTTCCACTGTACCGAGGCTGACTCTGCTGGGGCCAGCCTGCTCAGGGCTTTTGCCATTTTGACTCGCTTCCCCAGGTCCACCACCTCCTTCTCCGTACTTTTAATTCTCTTCACCATTTTAATTATGCCACTGGCCGGGTCCTCTGGATCCTGGCAGTAGTCCACAAGCTCTTCCTCCTCTAAATCGTCACTATCCTCACTGCCTTCCTCCTCCACCTCCGGCAGGGCCTCTTGACAGATCTCCATTACCACTCTTTTCTTCTCAGACCAGCTCTTCTCTAGGGCCTCCGCCAGCTCTCTCCCCCCCTCACCTGCTGGACGTCGTGCGGCCGCGATGGGGGTACCAGTCCGGCTTCCTCCCTTGGAGTCTGGCCTTCTTCTATCCACAGGGCTCCTTTCCCTCCTCCCTGCGGCACCTCAAGGGAGGGGACCGCTTTTCCTGACCCTCTGGTCCCTGAGCCCAAGAGGCCCCATGGCCTGGGCCTGTCCTGGGGAACGCTCCCCAGAGGCCCTCCACATCCTTGGGGAGGGAGTTAGGCCTCACTCTCCTCCCACTGGAAGTCTGCAGAGCTCTCTGAAACACCTCCTTCCACCTCAGCAGACTGGATGAACCGTGCAGGTCTTTTTCTGCCGTCATCTACTATGTTACTATGTTAATTGTGGGCCCCAGGAGTTTGGGGAGTGATAAGCTGTTTTCCTCCTGGATGGGCACTTGTAAAGTGTCAACCCACCCCAGGCTGCCAGGGGTGGAGTTGAGGAGAGAGCAATGAGTGCTGAATTAGACTACAGGAATGAGCCAGTGAGTACTGGGGGTGGGGGTGATAATCTAGGGAGAAGACATTTTTACACATCATTGTTGATATTCAGTTTCTGTAGAATATTTATAAAGGAAGTTGAGAAACAGTAGAATCTAGAGGTTATGAATCTGAAAAAAAAAAATAGGAAGATGAAATTATGGTACAGTTAAGAGGTTCATTTGTGTTATAGCAAATTTATGACATGCAGTTTGGTTACGTAAGCTGAGTCAGGGGAAAGGGTCACCTTAGAAAGAAAGAAAATGCAGTTTGGTTTATAGAATATCCCCTCATTCCAAACTTTTATTGCTTATCTGAAATGCATACAAATCTGACCATTCCCTCAGATAGACTTGTAAAAGATAATTTTATAATGGGTCACCTAGGTTGGAAGTCTACGTAGTTGGCTAGTTTAGAAACAGATATAGGGCACCTATGCGTCTTCTTAAAGACGCTTCACAGATCCTGCTGAGTTACAGCCAAAATTCACTGATGTCCAGGGCTGTAGCAAGATTTGTGTGGCTGGTGTGATCATTTAGGGTGCAGTGGAGGAAAAGCCTCAATCTGGAATTCTGCTCTGTTAGGAGTCTTTGATCAGATGGTCCTTTAACCTATGTATAGGGGAGGAACAAGAAATCTCAGCCTTGGTATCATACAGGCGTGTCTTTATGTAAGCTGAACACCTTTGGCATAAAAACAAGAATAAGTCAACTGATGCCCTCAACCTATGCAAACTCAACAATACTACAATGCCCAAATCTGAGTTGCTAACAAAAAAAAGACGTTATTATTCTACATAAATCCAACTAGTGTCTAACTCCACTAACAACTTTTTGCGACATTTACCCATCTGGTTTCTCTGCCTCTTAAAAACTCTCCTACTATTCATCTCACTTCTGAAAATTTGGCCACACGTTTTTCAAATAAGATTCAGAAGTTACAAGATATCTTTCCACCTCTGCAGAACCTTCCTTCATCCCCTGTTTCCCTATCGCTTGCTTCTTCACCGCAAGTTAACTTCGTGTCTTGGTCTACGTTTGAGACTCCATCGCTTGATTCTTTAAACAGGTTATTATCCTGATTACGCATAAATATTTGTTACTTAGATCCATTACCAACTGGTTGGTTAACTCAACCATCACTTGGGTTACTTCCTTTCTTCATGGTTTCCAACGGTCTTTCTCTACGTTTAGTGCCATCGCCACTAAAACATGCCTTAATTAAACCACTCTGTAAACTCAGATTCATTACAACTTAATAATTACCGTCCCATCTCCAACTTATTAGTTCTACAACTGCAGTCATACACCGAATCATTTAATGCCTTACATTCTTGCCAATCAGGCTTTAGACAAGGGTATAGTACAAAGACCGCAATCATTGCTTTGCTAAGTGAACTCTGTAGTAATTTAGAATGATGTAAGATTGCACTGGTGGTGTTTGTAGATCTTTCAACTGCGTTTGATCTCATTCACCGTACTCTTCTATTACAGCATCTGACCTCTTTAGGCATTTCGGGTACAGTTCGTAAGTGGTTTACTTCCTTTCTGGGCCACCGTGCTTTTGCAGTCGTCCAAGGCACTTCCACTTCTGCCTCACACTCGCTCACCTGTGGGGTTCCTCAGGGCTCAGTTCTGTCACCCTGTCTCTTTAATTTGTTAGCTCATTAGCGTTACTCATTCAATCCCTTGTAATTGGCTCGTACTCTTATATGGACGATTTCCTACTAAGACACTACACTGACCCACAGGCCATTAATTTATCAATTCTGGTCGCCGCATCTCAAGAACGATATAGTAGAACTGGAAAAGGTGCAGCGAAGGGCGACAAAAATGACAGCGGGGATGGGATGACTTTCCTATGAGGAAAGACTAAGGAGGCTAGGGCTTTTCAGCTTGGAGAAGAGACGGTAGAGGTATATAAAATAATGAGTGGAGTGGAACAGGTGGATGTGAAGCGTCTGTTCACGCTTTCCAAAAATACTAAGACTAGGGGGCATGCGATGAAACTACAGTGTAGTAAATTTAAAACAAATAGGAGAAATTTTTCTTCACCCAACGCATAATTAAACTCTGGAATTCGTTGCCGGAGAACGTGGTGAAGGCAGTTAGCTTGGCAGAGTTTAAAAGGGGTTGGATGGTTTCCTAAAGGACAAGTCCATAGACCGCTACTAAATGGACTTGGGAAAAATCCTCAATTTCGGGAATAACTTGTATAAAATGTTTGTACGTTTGGGTACCTTGCCAGGTGCCCTTGACCTGGATTGGCCGCTGTCGGGGACAAGATGCTGGGCTCGATGGACCTTTGGTCTTGTCCCAGTATGGCATTACTCATGTACTTTTACAAGACTGCCTAGGGGAAGTCGCTAACTGGTTGGCATAGCACCATCTTGTTCTAAATCCTAATAAGACGGTTTCAAGTTGGATCACTGGTTGCTCCCTTATTCCCAAAGTAAATCCACTGATAGACTGATTACACCTGTCACTTCCTTCAAATACCTTAGACTCATCCTAGATGAGGGCCTTCATGCTACCATCGGCATTTTTGAACGGATTGATTTATGACCGATGAGCTGGGTGATTGAACAGCTGTGGTCCTGAAGCAGCGGAATGTGAAACGGGACCCGTTGACCACAGTTGAATCACGGCCTGGGAGGAGAAAGCCTGCAGTTAGCCGAAGCTAAGTAAAAATAAGTTTTGTACAGCTTACTCGGCAGAGCGGGTTTGTTATTGAGCATTAAGAAAAAGAACTTTTCAAAAAAATGTTTTAAAATAAGGGGGTTTGTAGAAACGCCTGTGATGATGAATTGGTAGCCTTCACCCCATTTATATCTGTGGGAGGGGCTTGTTTTTGAGGCGTTTTCCTCCTTTAACTGAAGAACTCTGACTTGCAGACTGATTGCTGTGTTCTGTATTTATAAGTACAGTGAATGAATGGAACCAGTTTCCCTTTGATATTGTTAAGTTGTATTGTAGAACATTTTTAGCATCATATCTATGCTAGTTGAATGTTCTACTGATTATTAGCTGCATCATTAATATTATGCTAACATTGTATTATATCTCTGGTATTTGAATTCCAGTGCTGTTAAATGTGTAATTTTTTAATACTGTTTCACGGTAGTTCTATTATTAGGTTTCAATTTACTGTTTTCAAGTTTACCTCATTTATTGTATTTATGTTTATTCTTGGTTATTTTACTATTGTTATGCTGTTAACAAAATTGTAAGTTTTATGTTAAACTGGGTGAAATTCTTCATAAAGGTGGTACATAAATCCCAATAAATAAAATGAATAAACTACATGACAAGGTTAGGTGGAGAATATAAAGGAAAGGGGAATAACATGTATAGATTGTTTGTACGTTTGGGAAGCTCGCCAGGTGCCCTTGGCCTGGATTGGCCGCTGTCGTGGACAGGATGCTGGGCTCGATGGACCCTTGGTCTTTTCCCAGTGTGGCATTACTTATGTACTTATGTCCTCTACTTGGCTCACTTTTATTACATAGAGCAGTGATTTAACCTATTGTGATGTCATAGTGGCTCATTCCACCAATAAGAGCCAACCTCATTAGTGATGTCACAATGGCTTGATTGTATAGAATGTTTGTACGTTTGGGAAGCTTGCCAGGTGCCCTTGGCCTGGATTGGCCGCTGTCGTGGACAGGATGCTGGGCTCGATGGACCCTTGGTCTTTTCCCAGTATGGCATTACTTATGTACTTATGTACCTATGTACCCAAATTACTGAAATTGTTGGTGGACAGATTGGACGGGCTGTTTTGGTCTTTATGTGCTGTCATTTTCTGTGTAACCATGGATCGATAGCTAAGGTCAAAGGACTGTTCGTTCCAAATCTATTTGCTTTCAGTCAAGCCGTTACATCAAAGTGCTTCTATTGTTTACGCAGGACTTTCACCCCAGTTCATTTAGGCAGAGCAGAATGGAATGGGAAACCAAGAGAGACTGGGAGGCATTGAACTCTCAAATTAATACTTTATCCAAATAAGTACTTTTCAGCTCTCAATCTGATTCTGTTTTGACAAGAAAAATTCTCCTGTTTGTTGTCTATGGATTCTTTCTTATTCTTCTCGTCTTCTTCTTTCTTACTTTTTTTCCAGCTCTTGAACATCTGGAGCTAAAATCCACCCCCGGTTTCCTTTTTCTACTTCCTCAGGTCCCTGCAGGCGTTCAACTTTGCCTTCTCACAAGCAGCTTAAACTGTCCCTATTGAAATTTGGAGGCCTAACTTAAGTCAAACCAGAGCAGTAAAAGACCTGGGGTACATACTTTGGCAGAGCCCTGTGAAGCATACTGAAGCTGGTTCAGAAACAGGGGAAATCTACTAGAAACTCCCTTTTGAAAAACCTGGCATGAACCTTGTTTTAAATGTACTTATTTTGCTAATCATTCTTGGTTCCTTTCCGTGACCCCTTACTACTACTATTTAGCATTTCTATAGCGCTACAAGGCATACGCAGCGCTGCACAAACATAGAAGAAAGACAGTCCCTGCTCAAAGAGCTATGTAATAAAAGTGAGCCAAGTATAGGACAATCAAGCCATTGTGACATCACTGATGAGGTTGGCTCTTATTGGTGGACTGAGGCATTATGACATCACACTATTAGCTCTGGTTACAAGAGACTACTACTACTACTACTACTACTACTATTTAGCATTTCTATAGCGCTACAAGGCGTACGCAGCGCTGCACAAACATAGAAGAAAGACAGTCCCTGCTCAAAGAGCTTACAATCTAATAGACAAAAAATAAATAAAGTAAGCAAATCAAATCAATTAATGTGAACGGGAAGGAAGAGAGGAGGGTAGGTGGAGGCGAGGGGTTACAAGTGGTTACGAGTCAAAAGCAATGTTAAAGAGGTGGGCTTTCAGTCTAGATTTAAAGGTGGCCAAGGATGGGGCAAGACGTAGGGGCTCAGGAAGTTTATTCCAGGCGTAGGGTGCAGCGAGACAGAAGGCGCGAAGTCTGGAGTTGGCAGTAGTGGAGAAGGGAACAGATAAAAAGGATTTATCCATGGAGCGGAGTGCACGGGAAGGGGTGTAGGGAAGGACGAGTGTGGAGAGATACTGGGGAGCAGCAGAGTGAATACATTTATAGGTTAGTAGAAGAAGTTTGAACAGGATGCGAAAACGGATAGGGAGCCAGTGAAGGGTCTTGAGGAGAGGGGTAGTATGAGTAAAGCGACCCTGGCGGAAGATGAGACGGGCAGCAGAGTTTTGAACCGACTGGAGAGGGGAGAGGTGACTAAGTGGGAGGCCAGCAAGAAGCAGATTGCAGTAGTCTAAACGAGAGGTGACAAGGGTGTGGATGAGGGTTTTGGTAGAGTGCTCGGAAAGAAAGGGGCGGATTTTACGGATGTTGTAAAGAAAGAAACGACAGGTCTTGGCGGTCTGCTGGATATGAGCAGAGAAGGAGAGAAGAGTCAAAGATGACCCCAAGGTTTCGAGCTGAGGAGACAGGGAGAATGAGAGAACCATCAACAGAAATAGAAAACGGGGGGAGCGGGGAGGTGGGTTCGGGGGGGAAAATGAGAAGCTCGGTTTTGGTCATATTTAATTTCAGGTGGCGTTGAGACATCCAGGCAGCAATGTCAGACAAGCACGCTGAAACTAATCATTCTTGGTTCCTTTCCGTGACCCCTTCTCGCATATTGTTATTCTCTTGATTCTAGGAATGGTTCAAGAACACCACCGAAAGCCGAGCGTGTGCCAGCAGACTGCAGCTCTGCTCTGGAAGAATATCCTGGTAAAATGGCGGATGAAACTGCGGAGTTTACATGTGAGTAATGCACAGTTTACAATGCAAAGTTTACAGGTGAGTAATGTACAGCTTACAATGCAATGTTTACAGGTAGTAATGCAAAGTTTACAGGTGAGTAATGCACAGTTTACAATGCAAAGTTTACAGGTGAGTAATGTACAGCTTACAGTGCAATGTTTACAGGTAGTAATGCACAGTTTACAGATGAGTAATGCACAGCTTACAGTGCAGCTCCTTGTCACTTAACCCTCCATTGCTCCACGTACAAATAAGTACCTATATATATAAAACTCACCCTCAACGTTCTATTGTCTGCTGACGTCACTGAAGCCAAGGTTCGTATGTTCGAAGCTCTGAAGCCTCGAAGATCACAGTCTCTGGGCCCCGCCCTCGCGTCAAACGTTATGACGTTGAGGGCGGAGCCGATTCTCACCTCCAATGTTCTACTCAGGCCACAAACTCCGGATTTCCACACTGTAGCTCTGCTCCGCCCTCGCGCATGAAAACCGCCACCCACACAGAGCTACAACGGAAACTTCAGCGGTGCACGCCACGAACCAGGTAAAACCGCGACGACCCATGCAGCCATGAAACCCTTGCTAGCGCCCGTTTCATTGCTCTCAGAAACGGGCCTTTGTTTACTAGTATACTATATAAACCACTTTGAATG
The DNA here is from genome assembly GCF_901765095.1 of Microcaecilia unicolor. Taxonomy (NCBI): domain Eukaryota; kingdom Metazoa; phylum Chordata; class Amphibia; order Gymnophiona; family Siphonopidae; genus Microcaecilia; species Microcaecilia unicolor. The sequence continues at coordinate 217,291 of NW_021963090.1, read as the reverse complement.
TAGTTGCAAAAAAAAACCCACAGAAAGGAAGTATATCGTCCCATTCCCTTCCCCCCCCCCCCCTCTTTCCCTTACAATTCAAACTTTACAGGTGAGTAATGCACAGCTTACAATGCAGAGTGTGAAAGAAGGAAGTTTGATGTTAAAAAAAAAAGAAAGAAAAATGTCCCCCATGGAGCAGGTTTGTAGTACTGCCTGATTACTGCTTTGCTCTTTCAGTGATAAGAATTGGTTTAGAATCATTTGATTAGCAAAGAATCAATCCGGCTTTGTTACGTCATTCTCCGAAACTGAAGGATCTTGTCATAATGAATTTTCTGCACATTTTAGCTGGGATACAGTATGCGTTATTTATAGGGAATAATTATCGTTATGTGAAACAATGGACTTAACGTTTTGCAGAATACAGAATAAATATCTCGATGCTCAATGCTAGCTGGCCAAATTCCAAGCCAAGAAGATGAAAGATTTACTTTTGGCTATATCAAAAAATGAATTAGCCTTGCTTTAATGATATGAAGAGTGTGAACTGTGGAAGAAACCACTGGACCATTGTTTAATACCATATAAATACCATGTATTGCCAATTTTTATTCAGTGGAAAGGCGAACTGTAAGCATTTAATGATAGACATATTAACATTTTTATTTAGAGGGCAATTCTCAAAAGCCATATATCCGGGGAAATAGCAACAGAGATACACCTTATATCACAGAATTAGTAAGATGTAAGTAGGTGACATCAGCACTTGCAGAGGAAGGGTTTCCCCAGCATGCACACGACTTCCTAACCAGCCATTACATCATGAGACCTTAGGTAGGGCTTGAATGTGACTAGAGAGAGCAGGATACACCAGCTCAGGCTGTTCTAAGCATAGGATGCATCAAGGTGGAAAGTACAGTCAGGATATGATACAGACGTTCAAATATTTGAAAGGTATTAATCCGCAAACGAACCTTTTCCGGAGATACGAAGGCGGTAGAACGAGAGGACATGAAATGAGATTGAAGGGGGGCAGACTCAAGAAAAATGTCAGGAAGTATTTCTTCACGGAGAGAGTGGTGGATGCTTGGAATGCCCTCCCGCGGGAGGTGGTGGAGAGGAAAACGGTAACGGAATTCAAACATGCGTGGGATAAACAAAGGAATCCTGTTCAGAAGGAAAGGATCCTCAGGAGCTTAACCGAGATTGGATAGCAGAGCCGGTGGTGGGAGGCGGGGCTGGAGGTTGGGAGGCGGGGATAGTGCGGGGCAGACTTATACGGTCTGTGCCAGAGCCAGTGGTGGGAGGCGGGACTAGAGGTTGGGAGGCAGAGATAGCGCTGAGCAGACTTATACGGTCTGTGCCAGAGCCGGTGGTGGGAGGCGGGGCTGGTGGTTGGGAGGCGGGGATAGTGCTGGGCAGACTTATACGGTCTGTGCCAGAGCCGGTGGTGGGAGGCGGGGATAGTGCTGGGCAGACTTATACGGTCTGTGCCAGAGCCGGTGGTTGGGAGGCGGGGCTAGTGCTGGGCAGACTTATACGGTCTGTGCCCTGAAGACCACAGGTACAAATCAAAGTAGGGTATACACAAAAGTAGCACATATGAGTTGTCTTGTTGGGCAGACTGGATGGACCGTGCAGGTCTTTTTCTGCCGTCATCTACTATGTTACTATGAGTTGGCAATGGAAGGGAAGAGCACAGATAAGAATAGCTGAGTTGAGAAATGGAGTTGATGAGAAGAGATATTATGAGAGATTAGAAAGGGAAGATCATCAGAAGATGCAGTAAAGACCCCAAGTTGTAGGCAAGTACAAGAAGTAAGAGCAAACAGGAAACCAATGTAGGGACCTGAGAATTAAGGCTATATGCTCATGCTGGCATTTGAGGAAGATAAAGTCATGCAGTGAACATTGAAAAACGTGTAAGAGAGAAAGATAGTTGAGTAGGGAATCGGTGAGGAGCAGGCTGTGGTAGTCTATGCAGGAGATGATAGAGTGAAAAGGGTTCTACAGTGAATTCATAATGGAAGAGATGGATTTTGGTAGTGTGATATGAAAAGTAACATCACACACACACACTGCTGTAGCATGATAGATTGTCCATGCCAGAAGGAGATTCTTTTATGGATTTGCACTCGATTGGGCTAACATTAAAGATTGTGACGACCCCTAATAAAGGCTAGCCCCAAAACTTGGCCAAGTAGGCTCATCCTATATAATAATTCTCATCTCCAACGTTCTATGGATCTGGCTGCCTGTGTTCGTGACTTCTTTGGAGTTGGTTTGCTAGGCTCCGTAGCGCAGGCTGACATCACCACTGACATCACCGTAGCCATTCTCTCTCTCAGCTGTGGTCCCGCCCTCATTTCCTGTTTCCGCAAGGGCAGGACCACAGCTGAGAAAGAGAGAGAAGGGCTGAGCCTGCATGTGTTTTACCACTGCTGGCTGCTGCCATAACCCTGACTTGGTAAGTGAAGATGACTCTTAAAAATCGGAGGGAGGGGGCCTGGAACTGGAAGGGAGGGAGGGAGGAAGAGAGGGATGATGCCCCTGGAACTGGGAGGGAGGGACCCTGGAACTGGGAGGGAGGAGGGAGGGAGGGAGGGAAGGAGGGAGAGAGGACCCTGGAACTAGGGGGGACCCTGGAACACTCGCACCCAAACTCACTCTCTCTCTCTGTCGCGCACACACACTCGCACATTCACTCTCTCTCTCACACAGTCACTCTCACACACACTCTCTCAAACATACACACTCCGATGAAAAGCTTGCTAGCACCTGTTTCATTTGTGTCAGAAACGGACCTTTTTTACTAGTTCTTCAATAGAAGTCTGGTTGTGACTTTCCGGTTGTTTCCTTCTTTCCTTGACCACCTCTGCTGTTCTCTTTGGACTCGTTTAGTGACATGCCATGACGTGCCCATACCCTGCCCACATTTACACCTCCCTGGCAGTTGTGCAGAAAGCAACTTGTGTGCCCTGGTTACAGAATAGTGCCTAGCATTCAGGCATATATATTCCAATGATTGGTGGCAATGACGTATATAAGCACTAGATGTATCTGCAACATATTTGTGCTACATTAATGTAAATTTAGGCAGCAGCTTGTGCAATTTTATGATGATGAAAATGTTGTTAAAATTCAGTTTTTGCTATGCCATACTGCTTTAAATGAGTAAAACTTGACATTATCTTGATTTCTTATTAATATTTCTTAAATTCTATGTTGCCATGTTTAAAAAAAAAATGTTTCTGTAACATTTTTCTTTCCGTGTAGGAATTCTTGCTATCGCTGCTTTTCTTAGTACTCTATCTTATAGTGTTTTCTGAACAACTCATTCGGGAACATTATGACATCCCACCAGTCGTCCTTGGGCGCATGGATGACTTCAACGCCACTGAGTTAGTGGTCGGATATACTCCAGTGAGCCCAACTACAAGGCACATAATGGAGAAAGTGAAACAGGAGTCCTTTCTGCAAGGTACACTATCCTTACCTGCTATACGTAATAAAAGCCAATTATAGGATAGTCAAGCCATTGTGACATCACTGATGAGGTAGGCAATGATGGAATGAGGCATTATGACATCACAATATCTGGTTACAGGGGGAAAGTTATTGATGTCAGCTGCCGTTAAGATGTGCTACTTTACCACTAACTTGTGCTATTTTAGCACAGTTCTCTATGCAATAAGACCAGGTTACGAATAACTGGAGTTAAAATAACATGTTGATACTTCCACCTTAAAATTTGATTGTTGTTTTAGGGGGGGGGAGGGGTTCTATAAAGTATAGAAGTATACAGTTTACTAAGGATAATTAATGTATATTAATTCATTTTTTTCCACCCAGCAGTGCCCACAAACTCTTGGCACAATTTTAAAAGTTTTGTGTGTTGGTTTCTCTGGCTGCAGGAGCAATCCTATTAGTTCAGCTACGAAAGTAACTTCTGGGCTGTAAGACAACATGAGAAGCCCAGAGCCATTACTGAACAATCCAGTGCAAAATTAAACAAAAAAAACAAGAGAACATTTTCAATTATTATAAAATGCAAAAAAAAAAATCACCGTGCTTCTGCTTATACTCTTGACAAGACTATAGGTTTTGCTTCAAGGTTGATATTTGTGGTCCAGAATCTGACCCATGTGGACTTTTTAAATAAATTACATATTTTTTTAAATGAACCATAGAAGAGACTATACCAATATAAAAACATTCTACAGGTAATATTGGAGGACAGCAATTCATACAAGATATAGAGAGTGGGGCAGCGGTAGAACAAGGGAAGGGGAATATGGAGGAGCAGGGAAGAAGAGGAGATTAAAGAGGAAAAAGATTAGAGATACCAAAGGTGCTCCTGGCGATATGAACAGCAGGCATGACTGCCATCAGCAGGAACTAAGATTTAGTACTGCACCAATATCTATATATATAAAACTCACCCTCAACGTTCTGTTTGCACTGACGTCACTGAAGCCAGGTTCGTAAGTTCGAAGCTCTGGCCACACAAAATCACAGTCTGTGGGCCCCGCCCTCACATCAAACGTTATGACGTTGAGGGCGGAGCACGTTCTCAGCTCCAATGTACTGCACTGTAGCTCTGCTCCGCCCTCGCGTCAAAACTCTATCGGTTCCTACTGCAGGGGCATTCACATGACGCAGAAATCTTCTGTTTCGGCAGGTCAGTGGGGTGGGGGAGCCTTCAGAGAGGGGGGAGCGCCGGCAGCGACGACATCAGTGGGGGTGGAAAGGGGTGCACTGGCAACACATACATCGGGGGGAACGGAACAGTCACGGACGCTGGAGGGGGGTGTGCAAAAAGGGCCAGGGTCACAGCACATTCGCACGGAGGCTGCAGGGGGGGCGGCGACATACGGAGACACAAAGGGACGGAGGGGAGCCTTGCTAGCGCCCGTTTCATTGCGATTTGAAACGGCCCTTCGTTACTAGTCATTAATAACACTGCCAAATTTTGCTTTTTTTGAGGCGGTGAGGGTTAGAAAATGAAAAACAATTCCAGTCCCTTAACCTCACCCAGTAATTTTCTTTCATGTACACCGTCCAGATTTGGCAAACTGAAGTCCATTTTGCCTCCTCTTCTTAAATTCAATCCATTGGTGCTTGTTAAGATTACAAAATTGTGTTCAAGATGCTGTCTGTTTTATAAAATTCAGAGGTCTGCCTCTGTATTATTCTGAGAAGTAAATTTTGTCCAGACAAAGTCAGTAGAACCCCAATATCTTTCTTGCAACATAAGAAGACAAATGTCAGTTAATCTTTGTCCACCTACATAGCTCAGGAATTTTGCTGAAATCAGGCCAACTTATTTGGATAGTCACTGGTAGATAGCGTGACTTAACCAAGGTCATGCACACCTTTGAAACGGTTGCACATCTGAGCAATAACAGTTGTTTTATCAAGAGACTCATGTACACTCAATATTTACCTGGAATAATTTAATAAAGGGTCGTCGTCCCCCTGCAGAGTAGATGGCTAAAATGTTACAGTAATTTACCATATAGACCATGATACCACTGTAGAGCAGGGTAATGCCTGTCCTACAATCTTGAATATTTTTTAGAGAGGGAACAGTTAACAAGATATTATGTGATTATTATTATTATTATTAGCATTTATATAGCGCTACCAGACGCACGCAGCGCTGATCAACTGACACAGAGAGACAGTCCCTGCTCAAAAGAGCTTACAATCTAAAAATACAGACAGACAAAACAATTAAGGGTGAGGAAAGTACTGGGTGAGAAGGAACAAGGGGAGGGCAATTGAGTAGTGGTTAGGAGCCAAAAGCAGTGGTGAAAAGGTGGGTTTTCAGCATAGATTTGAAAACAGGTAGAGATGGAGCTAGACGTACAGGCTCAGGAAGTCTATTCCAGGCATAAGGTGCCGCGAGGGAAAAGGAACGAAGTCTGGAGTTAGCAGTGGAGGAGAAGGGGGACGACAAGAGAGATTTGTCCAGTGAGCGGAGTTCACGGGGAGGAATGTAGGGAGAGGTGAGAGTGGAGAGGTAATGGGGGGGGCTGCAGAATGGATGCATTTAAAGGTCAGTAAGAGAAGAACTCGAGGAGTGGGCTAGTGTGGGTATAACGATTTTGGCGGAACATAAGTCGTGCTGCAGAATTTTGGACAGACTGGAGAGGAGAGAGATGGCTCAGTGGAAGACCAGTGAGAAGTAAATTGCAATATTCCAAGCGAGAGGTGACAAGAGTTTGATAAGGGTTCTGGTATTTTTTCACAGAGAGAGTAGTGGATGCTTGGAATGCCCTCCCGCGGGAGGTGGTGGAAATGAAAACGGTAACGGAATTCAAACATGCGTGGGATAAGCATAAAGGAATCCTGTGCCGAAGGAATGGATTCTCAGGAGCTTAGTCAAGATCGGGAGGCGGGGCTGGTGGTTGGCAGGCGGGGATAGTGCTGGGCAGACTTATACGGTCTGTGCCAGAGCCAGTGGTGGGAAGCGGGACTGGTGGTTGGGAGGCAGGGATAGTGCTGGGCAGACTTGTATGGTCTGTGCCAGAGCCGGTGGTTGGGAGGCGGGGCTGGTGGTTGGGAGGCGGGGCTGGTGATTGGGAGGCGGGGATAGTGCTGGGCAGACTTATACAGTCTGTGCCAGAGACGGTGGTGGGAGGCAGGGATAGTGCTGGGCAGACTTATACGGTCTGTGCCAGAGCCGGTGGTGGGAGGCGGGGCTGGTGGTTGGGAGGCGGGGCTGGTGGTTGGGAGGCGGGGATAGTGCTGGGCAGACTTATACAGTCTGTGCCAGAGACGGTGGTGGGAGGCAGGGATAGTGCTGGGCAGACTTATACGGTCTGTGCCAGAGCCGGTGGTGGGAGGCGGGGCTGGTGGTTGGGAGGCGGGGATAGTGCTGGGCAGACTTACACGGTCTGTGCCAGAGCCGGTGGTTGGAAGGAGGGGCTGGTGGTTGGGAGGCGGGGCTGGTGGTTGGGAGGCGGGGATAGTGCTGGGCAGACTTATACGGTCTGTGCCCTGAAGAGCACAGGTACAAATCAAAGTAGGATATACACAAAAAGTAGCAAATATGAGTTATCTTGTTGGGCAGACTGGATGGACCGTGCAGGTCTTTTTCTGCCGTCATCTACTATGTTACTATGGTAGCGTATTCAGAAAGGAAGGGGTGAATTTTGCTAATGTGATGGTGGAAGACATCCATTCAGTACATTTCTTAGCAACTGGTTCCCATAAATAATTTGGAGCCCCTTTGACTAAGCCGTGTAAGGCTCTATGCGTGCCCAATGCGTACCACAATGGCCTTACCACCTGACTACCGCGTGCCTCTTGCGGTAATTTCATTTTTGGTGCATGTCTGCTACGCGCATCTGAAAAATACTTTTTATTTTTGGACGCGCGCCAAGTGGCATCTGACACGCTTAGGTCATTATCACCCAAACTCTTTACCGCTAGGTCTATGGCTGGCGGTAAGGTCTCAGAACCAAAATGGACGTGTGGCAATTTTGATTTTGCCGCACATCCATTTTTGGCAAAAAATTTAAAAAGGCTTTTTTTTTGTATGTGCGCTAAAAAATAATTCTGTGTGCGTCGAAAACCTGTGCCTGCACTACCACAGGCCGCCTTTTACCACACCTTTGTAAAAGGACCCGTTGGTTTCTGAGACATCCCTGTAAGTGTGGGCTGGTAGTAAAATGAAGGTGCTGAGCTGGGCATGTGTGCCTCACTCAGTGGCGTTCCTAGGGGGGCTGACACCCGGGGCGGATCGCCGATGTGCCCCGCCCCCCGGGTGCAGCGCCCCCCCGGAACAGCGTGGCACCCCCCCGGCGAAAGAACCCCCAGTCCCCTGGCGAAGGAACCCCCCCCCAGGTGCACGCCGCTGGGGGGGGGGGGGGGGTGCCGCGCACCTGCCGGCTCTTCATTTTCATGCTCCCTCTGCCCCGGAACAGGAAGTAACCTGTTCCGGGGCAGAGGGAGCATGAAAACGAAGAGCCAACAGGCACGCGGCACCCCCCCCCCCCCCCAGCGGCGTGCACCTGGGGCGGACCGCCCCCCCCCCCCCCTTTGTATGCCACTGGCCTCACTTTTTTTTCCTCTAATAGCTCTCTCTCAAGTGAGGGAAGGTTGGAAATCATCCCAGTGAAAACCTGTTAGCCAGTGGCGTAGCCAGACAGCCAGTTTTGGGTGGGCCTGAGCCCAAAGTGGGTGGGCACAAATTTTTCTCTGCTCCGCCCTCCCTCCACCACTAAACCCACCATTTCTCCCTCCTCTCCACCCCTATGCCTACTATTTCTCCCCCTCCCCACCTATCCCCTCTGTATGCAGCATGTGTCTCTCCCCTCCACCTCATACACAGCCAAGACTTCTCCCTTCCTCACCCCTCCACCCCTTTGCTGCATCTCTCCCTTTTCCCCCCCGTGCATCTCCCTCACCCACCAACCAAGCCTCATCTTTCCATCTTCCCTCCCCCCTGTGCAACATCTTTCTTTCCATCAGCTGCTGTGTCCCCTGTCTTCCCTCCCCCATGCGACATCTTTCCCCCATCATCCCTCCCCCCCCCCCCCCCCCCACCGTGCAGCTGCAGCATCTCACCCTCCTTGCAGGCCCGCCCAGCAGCAGTGTTCCTGACGGCGATTCTACTCGCAGGCTCCGCTCACAGTCGAAGGGGCCCGGTGGCGGGTGGGACTGCGGCGCCGGGCCCTCCTTGGAGGCCCGGGCCACGGGAATTTTGTCCCTCCTGTCCCCCCCTCTCGGCGGCCCTGAGGGTAACATCAAGAGGTCATTCGCCTGCCCTCATTTGGTGTGAAATCATATCCCCTTGAAGTTTTCCTGTAGAAGATATTGCTTTTGAAGATTGCCTTTTGGTAAACATAATTTTCTTATTTAAAACAGGCATAAGAATGGAGGCTTTTGAAGATGAAGCACAGCTGTACCGGACTTGGGTTTCTAACCAAACATTAGTGGGAGTTGTCTTTAAAGATTCATTTTCGTATTTGATTCGGTATCACGAGTTCGCTACCACATATCCAAACGAACACCTCTCATCAATAGGTAATAGAATGAAATCCTATTCAATCTTTAAAGCAAAGAGTATTTTTATCTGTTTATACTAAACCTGCACCTTATTGTTGTAAACTCATTACGAGTCTCATTTTCGAAATGGAAAAACGTCCGGAAAATGGCACAAAGCGGCAGATGGACATTTGTCTTGCAACAACGTCCAAATCGCTATTTTCAAAACACATTTTTTAGACGTTTTTCTATGCAGTTCATCTGCTGTGCATTCAAATCACATGGGGGCTTGTTGGGGGCATGTTGGAGGTGGGATTTGGGCGTTCCTAACACTCGGACATTTTTCTGCCATAATGGAAGAAAGCAGAAACGTCCAGGGCTGAAAAGTAGACACTTTGGGCTAGGTCTGTTTTAATAACAACTATCACAAAAACGTGCCCCAAATGACCACTGGAGGGATTATGGCATTAAGGCGAGTCCTTTGTTTTATTAGAATCAACTCAACAGTTTCAACTTGCTGATAAAAGTACAGCAGTATACTATTTGCTGTTGATATTTTGACTTAACAGAGGAAAAGACTTCAGATGCTCGGCTCTCAGTGATACAATTACCAATATGGACGCTGGGCGAGCTTCCTCATTAGTCTTAAAAACCTCCTAGAGTTAGATAATTACTTTATATTTTTGCTTTTTTCTTTTCAATATTAAATTTAACTTTTCACTTTAATCTAGGACTTGATTATACAAGGCCACTTATCTTAGGGGGCCTTTTTACTAAGTCGTGTAAGTGCCTACACGTCCCCAATTATTATTATTATTACTATTTGTTACATTTGTATCCAACATTTTCCCACATATTTGCAGGCTCAATGTAGCTTACATAATACCGTGAAGGCATTCGCCAAATCCGGTACGGGATAGGTACAAAATGTTGTATTGGGATAGGGAAGATAAGATTCAATCAAGTTGGGTTGAGGTAAAAGAGTTCATTAATGTCCAGTACGATCTTTAATAGTGAAGTGTTGCAGGGTTGAGTTGGGTCATTTGGATATGCCCTTCTGAATAGGTGAGTCTTTAATGACTTTCTGAATTTTAGGTAATCATAAGTTGTTTTCACCACTTGTGGCAATGCGTTCCACAGGCGCGTGCCTATGTAAGAGAAGTTGGACGCATGGGTTGTCTTCTATTTTAGTCCTTTGCAATTTGGGTAATGGAGATTCAGGTAAGACCGTGATGAACTGGTACTATTTCTGATTGGGAGATTGATTAGGTCAATCATGTAATCTGGGACTACTCCATAGATAATCTTATGGACTAAGGTGCATATTTTGAAAGATGCGCACCAGTTCCGAGTTACTGCTCGGCTACTGCATGGCCCGGGCAGTAATTTCATTTTTGACGTGCGTTCACTAGGTGCGCCAGAAAATAATTTTTATTTTCTGGCATGCGGCGCTACCAGGCGGTAAAAGGCATTTGACGCATGTAAACCATTACCGCCCGGTTAACGTGTGAGACCTTAACGCTAAGTCAATGGGTGGCGATAAGGTCTCAGACCCAAAATGGATGTGCGTCAATTTTCATTTTGCCGCACGTCCGTTTTCGGTCAAAATTTTTTAAAAAAAGGGCATTTTTACAGGGGCGCTGAAAATGGATCTGCGCGCATCCAAAACACGTGCTTACACTAATGCAGGTCATTTTTCAGCGCACCTTAGTAAAAGGACCCCTTAATTCGGTAAGGTAATTTGTTTTAATAGGTGAGTTCTTAAAAAAAAAAAAAAAGACTGCAAAATGTCATTCTGTCAGTCTTAGTCTTGCACGTTAGGTAGCAATCTCTATCTCCAAAGCAAAAAAAAAAAAAAAACTGGGAGCAATGGAACACCTTTTTGATCGATGGGACAAAAGCAAACCAACCTCCGGTCCCACCCCCAGCTTTCCTAGTTGCTGTTGTTGCATGGGGCAAAACATTGGTTACACCATGGCCCTAGTTGGCTTATCTCATTCCACTACTTATGAAAGAAGCCACATAAGCACCGCCATGCTGGGAAAAGACCAAGGGTCCATCAAGCCCAGCATCTTGTCTCCGACAGCGGCCAATCCAGGCCTCAAGAACCCGGCAAAACCCCCCAAAAATGTAAATTTAATAATGATCAATGGACTTTTCCTTCAGGAATCTGTCCAAACCTCCTTTAAACTCGGCAAGGCCAGCTGCTGTCACTACATTCTCTGGCAATGAGTTCCAGAGTCCAACTACGCGCTGAGTAAAGAAAAACTTTCTCCGATTTGTTTTAAATCTACCACATTCTAGCTTCATCTTGTGTCCCCTGGTTCTAGTGTTGCTAGAAAGTGTAAACAAATGCTTCACATCTGTCCGCTCCACCCCACTCATTATTTTGTAGACTTCTACCATATCACCCCTCAGCCTTGCATCAGGAGCTTTTCTCTGGTCTTAAAGTCTCTCGCTGAGGCAGGTCAGTTGTTCAGATGGCTCATCTCTTTCAAGTTGAGGAAGATGGCTTAGGAGCTGACCATCTCTTAGCAGGAATATTTACATTACATTATATCAAAGTCTTATCAGCCGCTACGACCAACAATTTCTAAGTGGATAACATGAAGAAAAAGAGCATACTCTCGACAATTACACAAAATAATCCAAATTTAAATTAAAATAAACATCTATAAATTAGAGATATACTTTCTAAACAGTAAAGTTTTCAATAATTTCTTAAACTCAGAATATTGTTCTGGGTTCCTCAAAAAAGGAGGAAGGGAGTTCCAATTAGAGGCAGCCTGATACGATAATGACGATTGATGAGGACGCAGAGCCTTTCATTTACAAGCAGAAGGAAAATCTAAAATAAAGAAATTTCTAGTAGCTCTGCCATGATTCCTATTGAAAAATATATAATTACTGATCAAATAACCAGGAGAGTCCCCATGAAAAGCCTTAAAAGTCAACAGCAAGATCTTAGGGATCCTTTTACTAAGGTGCACTGAATGATGATTCATAATTGGAACTTAAGTAGAGAGGTGTGGTAGTCGTGTTAGTCCACTCTTAAAGGTTATCAATAGAAATCAAACAAAATAAAACATGGAAAAGAAAATAAGATGATACCTTTTTTATTGGACATAACTTAATACTACTACTACTATTTAGCATTTCTATAGCGCTACAAGGTATACGCAGCGCTGCACAAACATAGAAGAAAGACAGTCCCTGCTCAAAGAGCTTACAATCTAATAGACAAAAAATAAATAAAGTAAGCAAATCAAATCAATTAATGTGAACGGGAAGGAAGAGAGGAGGGTAGGTGGAGGCGAGTGGTTACAAGTGGTTACGAGTCAAAAGCAATGTTAAAGAGGTGGGCTTTCAGTCTAGATTTAAAGGTGGCCAAGGATGGGGCAAGACGTAGGGGCTCAGGAAGTTTATTCCAGGCGTAGGGTGCAGCGAGACAGAAGGCGCGAAGTCTGGAGTTGGCAGTAGTGGAGAAGGGAACAGATAAGAAGGATTTATCCATGGAGCGGAGTGCACGGGAAGGGGTGTAGGGAAGGACGAGTGTGGAGAGATACTGGGGAGCAGCAGAGTGAGTACATTTATAGGTTAGTAGAAGAAGTTTGAACAGGATGCGAAAACGGATAGGGAGCCAGTGAAGGGTCTTGAGGAGAGGGGTAGTATGAGTAAAGCGACCCTGGCGGAAGATGAGACGGGCAGCAGAGTTTTGAACCGACTGGAGAGGGGAGAGGTGACTAAGTGGGAGGCCAGCAAAAAGCAGATTGCAGTAGTCTAAACGAGAGGTGACAAGGGTGTGGATGAGGGTTTTGGTAGAGTGCTCGGAAAGAAAGGGGCAGATTTTACGGATGTTGTAAAGAAAGAAACGACAGGTCTTGGCGATCTGCTGGATATGAGCAGAGAAGGAGAGAGAAGAGTCAAAGATGACCCCAAGGTTTCGAGCTGAGGAGACAGGGAGAATGAGAGAGCCATCAACAGAAATAGAAAACGGGGGGAGCGGGGAGGTGGGTTTGGGGGGGAAAATGAGAAGCTCGGTTTTGGTCATATTTAATTTCAGGTGACGTTGAGACATCCAGACAGCAATGTCAGACAAGCACGCTGAAACTTTGGTTTGGATGCAAGGTGAGATATCAGGGGTAGAAAGGTAGATTTGGGAGTCATCAGCATAGAGATGGTAGGAAAAGCCATGGGATGAGATTAATGAACCAAGGGAAGAAGTGTAGATAGAAAAGAGGAGGGGACCAAGAACAGGTACGCCGACAGGCAGAGGGATAGAAGTAGAAGAGGATCCACCAGAGTGAATAGTAAAGATGCGGAGGGAGAGGTAGGAAGAGAACCAGGAAAGGACAGAGCCCTGGAATCCAAGTGAGGAAAGGGTATCGAGAAGTATGCTGTGATCGACAGTGTCAAAAGCAGAGGAAAGATCAAGAAGAATGAGGATGGAATATTGACCTCTGGATTTAGCCAGTAATAAGTCATTGGAGACTTTAGTAAGCGCAGTTTCGGTTGAGTGGAGAGGGCGAAAACCAGATTGTAGTGGGTCAAGAATAGCATGTGAGGAGAGAAAATCCAGGCAGCGGCGGTGAACAGCACGCTCAAGTAATTTGGAGAGAAAAGGAAGGAGGGAGATGGGTCAGTAATTAGAGGGACAAGTAGGGTCGAGTGAAGGTTTCTTAAGGAGAGGTGTGACCACAGCATGTTTAAAGGCAGCAGGGACAGTCGCAGTGGAAAGTGAGAGGTTGAGAATGTGACAGATAAAAGGAATAAGAGCAGGAGAGATGGCATTAAGAAGGTGGGTGGGAATGGGATCAGAGGAACAGGTGGTACATTTTGAGGAAGAAAGGAGAAGTGTAGTTTCCTCAATAGTAACTTCAGGAAAGGAGGAAAGGGAATGAGGGGAAGGCGAGAGAGGGGAACGGACTAGTGGAGGGAGAGGTGGTGAGGTAGAGAAAGCAAGGTTTATCTTTTGAACCTTGTTGTGAAAGAATTCAGCAAGGGTCTGAGGAGATAATGAAGGGGGAGTTGGGGGAGGGGGCACCTTGAGGAGAGAGTTCAATGTGGTGAAGAGAAGTCGAGGATTAGAGCCAAGAGAGTTGGTCAGTTGGATATAATAATCCTGTTTGGCACGTGAAAGAGCAGATTGGAAGGAGGTCAGTATGAACTTAAAGTGTAAGAAATCAGCAAGGGCCCGAGATTTCCGCCAGCTTTCGAAGGTTGTCCTTTTTCGTCAGATCGGAAATAAGCAAATGTGGTAGATGACAGTATATATAAGAGAAACATCAAAGCATTACTTTGACAGTCTGACAGAGTGGGAGGGTGGGGGTATGCATGGGGACATCAAAGCATTTCATTGATATTCTAACAGGATGGTGTGGGAACGTGAGAGGAGGGTGATAAACAGAGAAATAAACAGAGAAATACTACTTTATGGTTTATAACTCCTTTCACCTTCCCACACCATCCTGTTAGAATATCAATGAAATGCTTTGATGTCCCCATGCATACCCCCACCCTCCCACTCTGTCAGACTGTCAAATTTCTTTTATATATACTGTCATCTACCACACTTGCTTATTTCCGATCTGAGGAAGAAGGGCAACCTTCGAAAGCTAATCAAGAAATGTATTAAGTTATGTCCAATAAAAAAGGTATCATCTTATTTTCTTTTCCATGTTTTATTTTGTTTGATGTCTATTGATAATTGGAGCTGTAATTCTCCACCATGTACTTAACAATTAGATTATTTTCTCCCTAAATAGTACTGCCTAATTTATTATGTATTCCATATACCTTCTGTACGTAATTGTTCATTATATCATCCATGTTTCTATATATATTATCAATTGTATCTGTATTCTGAAATGGCATATGTCATGACGGAAATTGTAAGCCACATTGAGCCTGCAAATAGGTGGGAAAATGTGGGATACAAATGCAACAAATAAATAAATAAATAAATAAATAAAATGGCTTGCGGTACTGTAAGAGTACAACACAAAAAAAGTTGGAGAGCGACCAAGGATACCAAAGACTGGAAGATGTATGTAGATAAAGGAGTTTATTGAAGCACAGAGTCTCCATGCTTCAATAAACTCCTTTATCTACATACATCTTCCAGTCTTTGGTATCCTTGGTCGCTCGCCCACTTTTTTTGTTGTACTGTTGTATTTACCGTGGGGCTGAGTTCTCCGTCTCTTGGCGGATTTCTACTTGCGGTAGTGTAGGCGCAGGTTTTGGGAGCACGCCGATCCATTTTTCAGCGAGCCTGTAAAAAAGGCCTTTTTTAATTTTTTGCCGAAAATGGACATGCAGCAAAATCAAAATTGCCGCACGTCTATTTTGGGTGTGCGACCTTACTGCCAGCCATTGACCTAGCAGTAAAGTCTCATGTGGTAACCAGGCATTAATGACCTACGCGCATCCAATGCCACTTGGCACATGTCCGATATGCAAGTCTGAAAATAAAAATTATTTTTCAGCTGCAAGTGGCGGACGCGCACCAAAAATGAAATTACCGCAAGAGCCACGTGGTAACCAGTGGCGTAGCCAAGGGTGGGCTTGAGTGGGCCCAGGCCCACCCACTTTGAGCTCAGGCCCACCAGTAGCAGTTCACCTATGATGTGGCCGGCAGAGATTCTCAAGCTGAAAATTCCCAACAACTGTTCCTACTGCATACTTTATAAATAGCAGATCTTCGCCTGCAGGAAGCAGCGACTGATACATACTGCTTACACCGGTTCCACAGCCTTCCCTCTGACGTATTCCCACCTATGCGGAAACAGGAAGCTGCATCAGTGGGAAGGATGTGGGGCCTACATAAGTAGTGTGTATTAGTTGCTCCTAACTGCCAGTGAAAATCTGAAATTTAAAAGGTGTGCAGGAGAGGGGGGATATTTGAGAGACCATATGGCATGCAGGCGAGAGGAGAGACCAAATCACCTATGGGATGGGGTGGGGTTCTTCTGCCCACCCATCTTGGGTCCAGGCCCACCCAAAATTGGGTGTCTGGCTACGCCCCTGGTGGTAACCAGGCAGTAACTCCATTTTGGCACGCATTGGGTACACGTAGATGCTTACACGACTTAGTAAAAGGGACCCTTAAGTTGTAATCTGGCCTCCACTGGGATCAAGTGTAGCTGTTGCATACAAGGAGAGATAGCATCATATTTGTTTAATGACCCTAACTGCGACATTCTGTACTCTCTGCAATGTTGTAATTAAAGATTTTGAACAAATGACATAAACAGAATTGCAGTAATCTAATAAGGGTAGAATCAATGACTGCACTACTAAATGAAAACAAATGACTCAAAATATTTACGAATAATCCGAAGCTTTTTAAGTAAATGAAAATATTTACTAACCACCTTATTTACCTGAGTGGATAGAGAAAGCTGACTGCCAATTCTACTCCTAGAATTTTTGAAACTGTATCAAGAATCAAATCTAAGTTACCTAAGGGACCTATTCAGAGAAACTTGGTCTTACCTTTATTCAGTTTTAACCTACAGTGGTGGAAATAAGTATTTGATCCCTTGCTGATTTTGTAAGTTTGCCCACTGACAAAGACATGAGCAGCCCATAATTGAAGGGTAGGTTATTGGTAACAGTGAGAGATAGCACATCACAAATTAAATCCGGAAAATCACATTGTGGAAAGTATATGAATTTATTTGCATTCTGCAGAGGGAAATAAGTATTTAATCCCTCTGGCAAACAAGACCTAATACTTGGTGGCAAAACCCTTGTTGGCAAGCACAGCAGTCAGACGTCTTCTGTAGTTGATGATGAGGTTTGCACACATGTCAGGAGGAATTTTGGTCCACTCCTCTTTGCAGATCATCTCTAAATCATTAAGAGTTCTGGGCTGTCGCTTGGCAACTCGCAGCTTCAGCTCCCTCCATAAGTTTTCAATGGGATTAAGGTCTGGTGACTGGCTAGGCCACTCCATGACCCTAATGTGCTTCTTCCTGAGCCACTCCTTTGTTGCCTTGGCTGTATGTTTTGAGTCATTGTCGTGCTGGAAGACCCAGCCACGACCCATTTTTAAGGCCCTGGCGGAGGGAAGGAGGTTGTCACTCAGAATTGTACGGTACATGGCCCCATCCATTCTCCCATTGATGCGGTGAAGTAGTCCTGTGCCCTTAGCAGAGAAACACCCCCAAAACATAACATTTCCACCTCCATGCTTGACAGTGGGGACGGTGTTCTTTGGGTCATAGGCAGCATTTCTCTTCCTCCAAACACAGCGAGTTGAGTTCATGCCAAAGAGCTCAATTTTTGTCTCATCTGACCACAGCACCTTCTCCCAATCACTCTCGGCATCATCCAGGTGTTCACTGGCAAACTTCAGATGGGCCGTCACATGTGCCTTCCGGAGCAGGGGGACCTTGCGGGCACTGCAGGATTGCAATCCGTTATGTCGTAATGTGTTACCAATGGTTTTCGTGGTGACAGTGGTCCCAGCTGCCTTGAGATCATTGACAAGTTCCCCCCTTGTAGTTGTAGGCTGATTTCTAACCTTCCTCATGATCAAGGATACCCCACGAGGTGAGATTTTGCGTGGAGCCCCAGATCTTTGTCGATTGACAGTCATTTTGTACTTCTTCCATTTTCTTACTATGGCACCAACAGTTGTCTCCTTCTCGCCCAGCGTCTTACTGATGGTTTTGTAGCCCATTCCAGCCTTGTGCAGGTGTATGATCTTGTCCCTGACATCCTTAGACAGCTCCTTGCTCTTGGCCATTTTGTAGAGGTTAGAGTCTGACTGATTCACTGAGTCTGTGGACAGGTGTCTTTCATACAGGTGACCATTGCCGACAGCTGTCTGTCATGCAGGTAACGAGTTGATTTGGAGCATCTACCTGGTCTGTAGGGGCCAGATCTCTTACTGGTTGGTGGGGGATCAAATACTTATTTCCCTCTGCAGAATGCAAATAAATTCATATACTTTCCACAATGTGATTTTCCGTATTTAATTTGTGATGTGCTATCTCTCACTGTTACCAATAACCTACCCTTCAATTATGGGCTGCTCATGTCTTTGTCAGTGGGCAAACTTACAAAATCAGCAAGGGATCAAATACTTATTTCCCCCACTGTAAATGTAAGTACCCAGCCGGGGGCGTAGCCAGACAACAGATTTTGGGTGGGCCTAGGCAAGAATTGGGTGGGCACCAAGTGTTCTACCCCTCCCCCCCCCAAAAAAAAATTATCTCAGCTGGTGGGAAAACGCTTCTTTCCGCCTTGGCAGCAGGAATGCACTGAAAACTGAGCGTGCGCAGGTGCCGGTGTCATGGAGAGTAGCGTTTTCGTTACCATCAGGGGGAAATCTTCAGCTGGCAGAGCTTGGGATTCCCACCAGTTACCACTAAACATGTGCTACTGTTGGGTGGGCCTGAACCATAAATGGGTGGGCCCTGGCCCACCCAAGCCCACCTGTGGCAACGCCACTGGTACCCACATATCAACTGCCTGCAAACAGCTCAATGCATTAGCTTCATGAGATGGGTTTCCTAGTGAAAAAGGGATTAATACTGAGATGTCACCAGCACAAATATAAAACTGTACCCGTGAAAGGTCTAGTTGTACTGCTAAAAGTTGCATTAAAATATTAAAAAGTGAGGGTGAGAGGGGGAACTCTTGAGGTACCCCACACAATGCATCCCAAGAGTCAGAGTTCACCTTGCACCTTCAGCTTACATGATCTCATAAAAAAAAAAAAAAAAAAAAAACAAGATAAAAAAGAATTCTGGATCCCAAGTGACTCCAAAAGCAGAAAACAAATCAACAGATTTTAAGGAGTTGAAGAAAACAAAAAAAAAAATTAATCTGTTAAGCAATTGAGCTTTTACTTTTGTTGAAAGGCCGTACGGGCATTGTTGTTTTGCATGAAGAGAAAGCTGGAGAGGTAACGTGGAACAAGGAAGGGGTGGACTGACCATTCGGGCAACTGGGCAGTGCCCAAAGGCCCAGAGGCTCTGGGGGGGAGGGGGTGGCCAGGAGGCTCTGCCTGGTTGACCGCTGCCACTGGCGATTCTACCTCAAAGGGCCCTGGTGGTTTAGTGGCTTCTTCGGGGGCAAGAAAGAATCCCACTGTTTCCTGCCTGGCTGCCACTAGTGTGCACGGGGCCGGTGCTGCTATGTTTTAAAAATGGCTGCTGAGACTGCTGAGACCCGCGAGACTGCCACGGGAAGTTTCAGCAGCCATTTTGAAAACACGCCGGCCCCAGGCACAGTAACCAAGATCGACCTGCCGCCACCCCCCCCCCCCCCAAAATCAGGCCTTCCCCTCTTCATGGTCTACCTTTATCCCTGGTGGGGGTCTTCTGGGCAGCAATGATCCCCGCTCGCTGCTGCCCCTAGTGGCCTGCATATATTAAAATGTCTGTCTCATGGTACTACCACTAGAGGTCAGCCTCCTGAGGAGAGGATTTGAGAGGATGTTGGGAATTGGCGGGGAGGGGGAGTCGGGAAGGGAGCTTCAGAATTGGTGGGTGGGCAGGTGGAGAGAGAAACTGACAGAGGACTTACATGGGTCCCAGCCAATATTCAGTCCAGTATCTTATGTGGGTCCTGGTTGAATATCAGCCTTGACCCTCAGTCTGGTCAGACTCGGATATAACATGCCTGACTCTAACTTAGCCAGCGTAGACAGCATTTAAAAACACATTTCTACCGCCGAGTGAAAATTGACTGCTGTACATTTAGGTATTGTGGATTGGGGTTTTTAAGTCTGCCACTAAATCCAGTAACAGGGGACTTGTGATAATTTATGTTTTCTACAGGCAGTTGTGAAAATATTACTACATACTGTGCTTCCTCAAACTACTGGTTGTCGGGCTTCATTTCACTGCAAGCAAGCATCGATGCTGCCATCATTCAAGTAAGAACAATTCAGCAGAGCCGCTGAGAGGGAGGGACAGGGGGGACAAAAGTCCCCGGCGGCACCGCAGTCGGACCCGCTCTCCCTCCGTCGCTCCCAGCACTAACCTTAAACGCCTCCTTTCACCACGTTCGCAGCAAGCAGCAGCAGGGCAGGCCACTCCTTCCTTCCGTGTCCCGCCCTCGCCTGACGTAACGTCCGCGAGGGCGGGGCACGGAAGGAAGGAGAGGTCTGCCCTGCTGCCGCTTGCTGCGAACGTGCTGAAAGGAGGCGTTTAAGGTTAGTGCAGGGCCCGGTAGCGGGTGGAGGGGGGGGGGCCGGCGACCTCGGGTGGGGGGGCCCAACAACAATGACCTCGGGTGACGGGGGGGGGGGGGGGGGCAGGGGCGGCCTTGTCCCGGGCCCGGCTCTGGCTCTCGGCAGCCCTGCAATTCAGCCTTCCCTGAGGATAGTTAATCTCTGGAACTCGCTGCTAGAGGATTTGGTAACAGCAGTTAGTGCAGCGTTTCCCAAACTGTGCGCCGCGGCAGACAGTTGCGTACCGAGGGAGGGGCCGACAGGGCCAGCGGCGGGGCAGTGTAGTGGCCGCTGCGGGGGGCCTCTGCCGCTCCTCTGCCTCCCTTTTCTCTTCTGTGCTGCATTGCTGCTGCCGGTTTTTCAAAATAGCTGCCAAGACTTTGGCGGCCATTTTGAAAACCCAGCCGGCAGCGAACAGAGCAGCACAGAAGAGGAAAGGGAGACAGAGGAGCGGCAGAGGGCAGGAAAGAGTAGGATTCTTTCCTGCCACCGCAGTGGCCACTACACCGTCAGGGCGGCCAAGAAGGATCGAAGTAGGTCTTCTTATCCACGTTGTCATTCTTTTCTGTTGGTAGCATTTTTTTTATTTAATCTCACATATTTTCAAACATGCCGGCTTGTGCAGCATACGGATGTACACCGAGGAGGTATAATAACAGAATAACTTTTCATAGGTAGAGTAGTAACTTGTTATAAATTGTAATCACTGTGTCATTTGGAGAGGCTGGTTATAGGGACCAGGGGCGTATCTGAACTGCGGCGGTAGGGGGGGCCAGGGCCAGAGTGAGGGGGCACATTATAGCCCCCCCCCCCCCGCCGCCGCCGCCGCCGCCATTGCCGATCCCCCTCCCCCCAGCCGCTGCCATTGCCAACCCTCCCCCTCCGTTGCTCGCCTACCTTCGCTGGCGGGGGACCCCAACCCCCGCCAGCCGAGGTCCGCGTCCTCCTGCTGCTGCCGGCTGCCTTTCGTCCTTTCATTTTTCTATTGAAGCTGGCGCCGACGAAAAAGTTTCTTTTGAATCTGACGTCGCTGCACGTTGCACGTTGTACGTGCAGGACGTCAGACTCAGAAACAATTTCTGAGTCTGACGTCCTGCACGTACAACGTGCAGCGACGTCAGATTCAAAAGAAACTTTCGTCGGCGCCAGCTTCAATGGAAAAATTAAAGGACCAAAGGCAGCCGGCAGCGGCAGGAGGACGCGGACCTCGGCTGGCGGGGGTTGGGGTCCCCCGCCAGCGAAGGTAGGCGAGCAACGGAGGGGGAGGGTTGGCAGCGGTAGGGGGGTCCAGGGCGAAATCTGCGGGGGCCCAGGCCCCTGAGGCCCCACGCAGATACGCCCCTGATAGGGACACCTGCCTAGCACGGTTATATTTGTACAGGGAAAAAGAGACCTGTGTGGCCGGTGGGGCGGAGATCAGTGTGGCAGGGGGAGGGTATGCCACGAAAAATTCTTTGCACACGAAAGGTGCCGCGAACTGAAAAATTTTGGGAACCACTGAGTTAGTGTATCTGGGATTAAAAAAGGTTTGGACAAGTTCCTAGAGGAAAAATCCATCGTCTGTTATTGAGATGGACATGGGGGCATGGAATGTTGTTACTCTTTAGGATTCCAGAATCTTGCTATTCTTTGGGGTTCTACATGGAATGTTGCTACTCTTTAGGATTCCAGAATCTTGCTATTCTTTGGGGTTCTACATGGAATGTTGCTACTCTTTGGGTTTCTGCCAGGTGCTTGTGAGCTGGATCGGCCACTGTTGGAAGCAGGATACTGGGCTAGATGGACCATTGGTCAGACCCAGTATGGCTACTCTTAGGTTCTTTTGCTGTATGTCGCTCTGAGTCGACTAAAAAGATGATATACAGGTATTAGATTAGCTAAACAGAGAGGTGATTGCATTTTTCTGGGGTGAATATTCGGCTGTTTTTTTTTAAACGCTGGTTTCTGTCAGCTGAATTAGACTTGGATAGTCAGTGGTAGCTCCTATCTAGGTACCAGCAAAATCTTCACTGTCTACCAGTACAATACAGGGCTCAATTTAAAACTCTATGTCTGATCTTCAAGGCCCTTAAAGGAAATGGCCCTCAGTACTTGAAGAATAGGATGATCCACTGCACACCTCCAAGGACATTAAGCTCCTCTCAAGGAGAATCACTAACCACACCCTCTCCAAAAGACATTACACGATGTGATACTCTACTCACAAGGGAGCCTTCTCCGGAGTAGCCCCCACACTCTGGAATGCACTGCCTGAAAGGCTCCGCTTAACACAAGACTATCTCTACTTCAGGAAGCAGGTGAAAGCTTGGTTCTTCAACCAAGCCTTTAATGGTAGAAGTAACTAACTTGTTAGTCTCACTCACACACACGAGGAGGGACTTGGGCTGCACATACTGCAGCGGGACATGTTTATCCACTCCTACCCTAGCTGAGATGATATTTAACCATCTCTCTGACCTCATGTGCACCTTTCTTTAAATCAGTCACCTTACTTTCCAACTCCTCTTACTGTCTTACCTGTCTATATGTTCCGTCTTTGCTTTACCCTTCACTATCAATTAAAATGTTCTATTTCGTATTGTGTTGACATCGTAAGTAGTAACTATGCCATACTTTGTATTGTTATTTGAAATTCTTACTGCTGTAATTGTCTATTGCTTATGTTTGATTTATTCTTACTGTACAGCGCCTTGAGTGAATTCCTTCAAAAAGGCGGTAAATAAATCCTAATAAATAAATAGAGGGTACTGAGAGTTAGGCGCTGGATCTGCCATTCACTTTTGGATTTGGGGAATGGGGGGGGGGGGGCTCCAGAAAATTGCCAGAGTGATCTTAGCCCTCTTTCTTTTTCAGGTCACAACAAGTCATTCCGTGTGGGAGGAAATGAAGTCTATTGTGGTCGAACAAATGGAGACAAGTTCTTTCAGAGAGATAAACAAGATTTCAAAAGTCGTCAGTCTAATTGTCATGCTGACTCCTTTCTCCCCACTTATGTACTATCTGTCAATTGATGTAACACGAGAAAAACGGCACTTTAAGGAGGTGATGAAGATGATGGGCCTCTGTGATTCTGCATTCTGGTGAGTTTGAAATACCCTCCATAACAGTTTCCATTGCGGGGGGGGGGGGGGGGGGGGGGGTCTTCTTCGATCAACTGAATTCTAATTGGAAGTGATCTTAGAGCTGCCAGGAAGACCCGAACTTTCAGAAGGGAGATTTTAAGGCACACCCTCAACCCCTCCCTGTCCTATCCTGTCACTCTGCCCAGCCACACCCCCAAACCCCACCCCACTCTGCCCAGCCACATTCCAGCCCCACCCGCTCAACCTCCTGGATCCACCCCCTGACACACCTCAATTCAGCAGTCCCCAGCATCAACAAACTGCTCCTCCCTCCAGTAGCGGAAGACACCTTAATGAAAGGTCATCTCTTTCTGGTGCGGGACCAGCCAAGGGGCTGACTCTGTGGGTGCTGTGGGTGTTTGAGCACCCCCAAGGTTGAGAAAATTCCTTGTGCTGCGACGTCAGACTCCGAACTGGATTCAACGAATCAGCACTGCAGCATTACTTCCTTGCAGCATGGCCACGGAGGAGTCGGAGGAAGACGAAATATGAAGACTGCGGGTCGGACCTCGGCTGGCGGGGGTTGGGGCCCCCCCGCCAGCAAAAGTAAGCAGCGGGGGAGGGTTGACGGCAGGGAGGGGGGTGGAGAGAGGCGGCGGCGGGGGGGGGGGGGGGGAAGGGAGGCAAAGATACGCCCCTGCTGCACAGACAGTGCACAATTATGCAAATGTTTAATTCGATCTTTCCAGATACATCAGGGATCATTTTATGAAGCTTTTTTTTTTTCACATGTGAAACGTGTTTTTACATGCAGGAAAGGGATTTCATAAACTTATGCCCAGGGGAAAAGGTGGACCTGCTTTTATGAGATCTGTATGTAGGCGATTCTGGAGACGTAGGGGGGGTTCTTTTACTAAAGGTTATTGCATGCTAAAAGAAATAGCATGTGCTAAATTCTAAGAAGTCCATAGGTATATAGGACCAGATTCTATACGTCAGCTAAGAATTTGGCGCCGAAATGAAATTCACTTAAGCGTATTCTATAAAGTACACCTTAAATTAGGCATACTTTATAGAATAAGCCTAAATTTCCACGCAGTTTATAGAATACACCGAGCGCCGGTCTGCACGACTAAATTTAGTCACGGGCAGTTACGCCAAGTAAAACCTGGTGTAAATCCTGACGCCTAAATTAGGCAAGGACCAGGTGTATTCTATAACAACGTACATTGATTTTAGAAATGCCCACGACCCCAGTGGTGGCCCTACCATTAGGCCACCTCTTTTGGAGCGGCATCCACCCCCATGCCCGCTGCGTTCTGGCATCACTCCCCGTCCTTCCTTCCCTTAATTTGTCTTCTTTTCTTGCTTTCCAAAAGTCAGGGTGGCAGCATTTCCCATACACTGCCCTGTCGCCGATCCAATTCAATTCAAGCTTCTCCTCCTTACTTACAAATGCACTCACTCTGCTGCTCCACCCTACCTCTCTACCCTCATCTCCCCCTACGTTCCTGCCCGTAACCTCCGCTCACATGACAAATCCCTCCTCTCAGTACCCTTCTCCACCATTGCCAACTCCAGGCTCCGCTCATTTTGCCTTGCCTCACCCTATGCCTGGAACAACCTTCCCCAATCCCTACGACAAGCCCCCTCCCTACCCATCTTCAAATCCTTGCTTAAAGCTCACCTCTTCAATGCTGCATTCGGAACCTAACCTTTCGAACATATAGGTTGCCCCAATCTGTCTGACCTATCTGATTAACTGTACATTTGTCTTTTTAGATTGTAAGCTCTTCGAGCAGGGACTGTCCTTCCATGTTAAATTGTACAGCGCTGCGTAACCCTAGTAGCGCTTTAGAAATGTTAAGTAGTAGTAGTTTTATAGCCCTGCCTCTCTGATGTACTTCCTGTTTCCTCGGAGAAGGGGCCAGGCCAGCGGTAGGGCAGTGCATGGGAACTGGTTTCCTCCCTGACCATTGGAAAGCCAGAAAAGAAGGTAAATTCGGGGAAGGAAGGAAGAGGGGGAGATATCAGAGTGGGGTGGGGTGGGCGGCAGACCATCCCCTCGCCTCAGGTGGCAGATTGTCTTGGGCCGCCCCTGCACGACCCACCCGTTGCATGCCCATGGCCACTCCCCCTTTTCAACTATCAGGTTTATTTTCGAAAGAGAAGGGTGCCCATCTTTTGACACAAATTGCAAGATTAGCGTCCTCCTCACAGGGTCGCCCAAATCGGCATAATCGAAAGCCGATTTTGGGCGTCCTCAACTGCTTTCCGTCGTGGGGAAGACCAAAGTTCATGGGGGCGTGTCGGAAGCATAGCGAAGGCAGGACTGGGGCGTGCTTAACACATGGGCGTCCTCGGCTGATAATGGAAAAAAGAAGGGCGTCCCTGACGAACACTTGGATGACTTTACTTGGTCCTTTTGTGTTTTTTTTACGACCAAGCCACAAAAATGTGCCCTAAATGACCAGATGACCACTGGAGGGAATCGGGGATGACCTCCCCTTACTCCCCCAGTGGTCACCAACCCCCTCCCACCCAAAATCAAAAAAATTAAATAACATTTTTTTGCCAGCCTCTATGCCAGCCTCAAATGTCATACCCAGCTCCATCACAGCAGTATGCAGGTCCCTGGAGCAGTTTTGGTGGGTGCAGTGCACTTCAGGCAGGCAGACCCAGGCCCATCCCCCCACCTGTTACACTTGTGCTGATAAATGGGAGCCCTCCAAAACCCACCCGAAACCCACTGTACCCACATCTAGGTGCCCCCCTTTATCCCTAAGGGCTGTGGTAGTGGTGTACAGTTGTGGGGAGTGGGTTTTGGGGGGCTCAGCACACAAGGTAAGGGAGCTATGCACCTGGGAGCTTTTGTGAAGTCCACTGCAGTGCCCCCTAGGGTGCCCGGTTGGTTTCTTGGCATGTCAGGGGGACCAGTGCACTACAAAGGCTGGCTTCTCCCATGACCAAATGGTTTGGATGTGGTCGTTTCTGAGATGGGCATCCTCGGTTTCCAATATGGGTATAATCGGGGACGACCATCTCTAAGGTCAACCTAAATGTTGAAATTTGGGCGTCCCCGATCGTATTATGGAAACAAAAGCTGGACGCCCATCTTGTTTCGATAATATGGGTTTCCCCACCCCTTCACGGGGACGTCCTGCGAGGACGTCCTCAGGAAAACGTTGGCGCCCCATTCGATTATGCCCCTCCACGCGACTTAAAATTTATGTGCACCACGTTACAGAATACGCTTAGCAAGGAGTGCATGTAAATTCTAATTAGTGTCAATTAGTGCTGATAAGTGGTTAACATCCAATAATCAGCGCTGATTAGCAAGTTAACCAATTAAGTTATGTGCATTGTTATGGAATACGCTTCGATTTCTGTGTGGAAATCTCGGCGCGATATATAGAACCTGGGGGAGAGCGGGCTGTTCTTTGCTCCTGGTTTGGAAATCTATACTGCATTCATGGGTTTCTTCTGATGTGTTATCGGGGGAAGTATGGAGGGCAAAAATGAGGGAAGTGGGCAAATATGAAATTCGGACCTATTCTAACTCTCCTAGGCTCAATAGCCGACACTACGCTCAGTTGTGGGACCCGTGTATACAGGGCCGGTCTTAGCAAGTGCGGGGCCCTGTGCAGACCAATTTGGTGGGGCCCCATTCTAGCCCCGCCCCACCATAGCCCCGCCCCACCATAGCTCCGCCCCACCATAGCTCCACCCCATTGATAAGATTATTCCATTTTTAGAAAATTTTTTATTTATGAAATTTCAAATAAAGACAAATGAAGCTAAACTTGTACAACTTGTACAAAAAAACTGATTGAAATAATAAGCACAATGCTATCATGAACCCCCCCTCCCCAGAAATTCACTTCAAGTCCACTAAAATTAGTAGTTCCAATTCTCATAACAAAGGAGAATAAAGGGAAAAAAACTAAGAAAAGATCCAGTACTTTCAAATTCCCCCATTTTTTGCAAATGGATTTTATATGTGCTCTTTTCCTCTCCTAAGCTGAACATGCTTTGAGAAATGCCCCTCTTTCTTGAGGCTACAATGCTATTTGCTTTGGAAACTCAAATTCTCCTAAATACACATGATCTGGTCAGCTTAGCAAGATAAGTACCTTTAGAAGGACAATTTTTAGTCTGCCCACTTGGGATTCTTTAGGTTTTCAATAACGTTGGGCAAATTAACAGTAAAGTCTGACACTACTAGCCCTCTCCACTTGCCCCTGTCCCCACCCCTCACATACACGGCGGACTCAGCGGGGGGTGGGCACCATGCTGCAACGTGGCAGGAGCGGAGCGGCGGCGGCCGAGCGGGATCATGATGCGGTTGTCCGAGCGGGGGTTGGTCGGAGTGAGGCAGAGTTGAGGCGCGCCGCGGGGCCCTATGCAGCCGCCTCTGTCGCCTCTGCCTAAGACCGGCCCTGCGTGTATAGGTATACTTACCTAATGAGGTTACCTCAAGCGACTGGAGAGGGGGAGGAGAGGGAGGGGTGGATGGTGGGAGGGATGGGATGGAGCGTGAGAGTTGAGTATTGGTGTATTATAAGTGGGAGGTTGTACGAGTGAGAGGTAGGGAGGGGAAGGGTAAGACAAAACTCAGTGCAGAAAATATTAACTCTGCTTTGAAGCTAGCTATAAACTTTGTATGTTCGGGTTGTATATTGAAGGTTTGTCTTTGTGGCATACACTGTTTACCTTTGTGTATTGAGAACATAAAAAATAAAGGAAAAAAAAAAAGCACACGCTAATGTCGGTTAGCGTACGCTAAGCTTTAGTAAAAAGGCCCCGTAGTTTGCAAGGAACTTCAGTGAAACTTAAATTTATACCTCCGTGGAGCAGATGTAAAAGCATGCATCAGAATTTGTGCACTGTCGGGGCTGCTTCTGGGAGTTTATTTTTATTTTTCGGATTTCACACCCAGAGGGTCTGTTATAAAATCAAGCCCATATTAGTGTTTATTTTTATTTATTTTTGTTACATTTGTACCCCGCACTTTCCCACTCATGGCAGACTCAATGCGGCAGGCAATGGAGGGTTACGTGACTTGCTCAGAATCACAAGGAGCTGCCTGTGCCTGAAGTGGGAATTGAACTCAGTTCCCCAGGACCAAAGTCCACCACCCTAACCACTAGGCCACTCCTCCACTGTTGCTACTATTTGACATTCTACATGGAATGTTGCTACTATTGAGATTCCACTAGCAACATTCCATGTAGAAGTCGGCCCTTGCAGATCACCAATGTGGCCGCGCAGGCTTCTGCTTCTGTGAGTCTGACGTCCTGCACATACGTGCAGGAAGTCAGACTCACAGAAACAGAAGCCTGCGCAGGCTTCTACATGGAATGTTGCTAGTGGAATAGCAACATTCCATGTAGAATCTCCAATAGTAGCAACATTCCATGTAGAATCTCCAATAGTATCTATTTTATTTTTGTTACATTTCTACCCTGCGCTTTCCCACTCATGGCAGGCTCAATGCGGCTTACATGGGGCAATGGAGGGTTAAGTGACTTGCCCAGAGTCACAAGGAGCTGCCTGTGCCTGGAATCGAACTCAGTTCCTCAGGACCAAAGTCCACCACCCTAACCACTAGGCCACTCCTCCACTGTTGCTACTATTTGAGATTCTACATGGAATGTAGAAAAGTCAGCCCTTGCAGATCACCAATGTGGCCGCGCAGGCTTCTGCTTCTGTGAGTCTGACGTCCTGCACGTACGTGCAGGACCTCAGACTCACAGAAGCAGAAGCCTGCGCAGCCTTCTACATGGAATGTTGCTAGTGGAATAGCAACATTCCATGTAGAATGTTGCTAGTGGAATAGCAACATTCCATGTAGAATGTTGCTAGTGGAATAGCAACATTCCATGTAGAATCTCCAATAGTAGCAACATTCCATGTAGAATCTCCAATAGTATCTATTTTATTTTTGTTACATTTGTACCCCGCGCTTTCCCACTCATGGCAGGCTCAATGCGGCTTACACGGGGCAATGGAGGGTTAAGTGACTTGCCCAGAGTCACAAGGAGCTGCCTGTGCCTGAAGTGGGAATCGAACTCAGTTCCTCAGGACCAAAGTCCACCACCCTAACCACTAGGCCACTCCTCCACTAACAACCAGGTTTTCTATGAAGCGTTGTTTGTGTTTCCTTGTAACGTCTTCCGTTTATTTTTTAGGTTGTCCTGGGGCTTGCTGTACACGGTCTTCATCCTCATTATAGCCAGTTTGCTGGCAGCGACTGTCATGTTTACTGAGCTGTTCATCAGCAGTGACTATTTTGTGATTTTTCTTCTGTTTTTCTTCTATGGAATCTCATTAGTAAGTCTCACATCATTTGCCTCCATTTCTTCTACTGTGTGCTGAACTCTGTTTTATAGCTTGTGGTGTTCAGTCTGATCCAGAGATGTGGGGAACTATCCACCAAAGCTCATTCTAATCACTTTCAGCGTGCACAGAGTTAAAAATGTAGCAGAGACGTAGCCAGACTTGGTATTTTGTATGGGCCCAGAGCAGGGGCGTAGGCAGACTTCGGCGGGAGGGGGGTCCAGAGTCCAAGGTGAGGGGGCACATTTTCGCCCCCCCCCCACCTGGTGCCGCAGACCCCCCCCCCCCGCCACCTTTGATCCCCCTTGTGCCACCACCCCTCCCTGTCCCTTTTGACCCCCCCTCCCGCCGCCAACCCTCCCCCGCCAGGTACCTTTGCTGGCAGGGGTCCCCAACCCTCACCAGCTGAAGTCCCCTTCAGCGCTGGTCTCCGAGTCCGGCACATTCGCTGATCTGGATTCTGTTTCTGTGAGTCCTGACGTCCTGCACGTTCCTACATGCAAGACGTCAGGACTCACAGAAACAGAATCCAGATTAGCAACGCGCCGGAGACCGGCGCTGAAGAGGACTCTGGCTGGCGGGGGTTGGGGACCTCCGCCAGCAAAGGTACCTGATGGTGGCGGCGGGGGAGGGTTGGCGGCGGTGGGAGGGGGGGTCAATTGTGGTGGGGGAGGGGCGGCGGCAGGGGGGGTGAAAGCAGGGGGGCCAGGGCTAAATCTGCAGGGACTACTACTACTACTACTACTACTACTACTTAACATTTCTAGAGCGCTACTAGGGTTACGTAGCGCTGTACAATTTAACAAAGAGAGACAGTCCCTGCTCAAAGAGCTTACAATCTAATAGACAAGTGAACGGTCGGTCCGATCGGGGCAGTCAAATTGGGGCAGTCTGGATTCACTGAACGGTAAGGGTTAGGTGCCGAACGCAGCATTGAAGAGGTGGGCTTTAAGCAAAGACTTGAAGATGGGCAGGGAGGGGGCTTGGCGTAAGGGTTCAGGAAGGTTGTTCCAAGCATAGGGTGAGGCGAGGCAGAATGAGCGGAGCCTGGAGTTGGCGGTGGTGGAGAAGGGTACTGAGAGGAGGGATTTATCCTGTGAACGGAGGTTACGAGCGGGAACGTAAGGGGAGATGAGGGTAGAGAGGTAGTGAGGGGCAGCAGACTGAGTGCATTTGTAGGTAAGAAGGAGAAGCTTGAATTGAATGCGGTATCTGATCGGAAGCCAGTGAAGTGACCTGAGGAGAGGGGTGATATGAGTATATCGGTTCTGGCGGAATATGAGACGTGCAGCAGAGTTCTGAACAGACTGAAGGGGGGATAGATGGCTAAGTGGGAGGCCGGTGAGGAGTAAGTTGCAGTAGTCCAGGCGAGAGGTAATGAGAGCGTGGACGAGAGTGCTGGCAGGGGTCCCCAACCCTCACCAGCTGAAGTCCCCTTCAGCGCTGGTCTCCGAGTCCGGCACATTCGCTGATCTGGATTCTGTTTCTGTGAGTCCTGACGTCCTGCACGTTCCTACATGCAAGACGTCAGGACTCACAGAAACAGAATCCAGATCAGCAACGCGCCGGAGACCGGCGCTGAAGAGGACTCTGGCTGGCGGGGGTTGGGGACCTCCGCCAGCAAAGGTACCTGATGGTGGCGGCGGGGGAGGGTTGGCGGCGGTGGGAGGGGGGGTCAATTGTGGTGGGGGAGGGGCGGCGGCAGGGGGGGTGAAAGCAGGGGGGCCAGGGCTAAATCTGCAGGGACCCATGCCCCCGTGTCCCCACCTAGCTACACCCCTGGCCCAGAGGTAAATCGATTGGGCCCTTCCATGCGCACTTGCCCCCTCCCCAACCACACACCACAAATATCTTCCCGGACAAATTTTTTAAGAACATGAGGGGGTTTTTTTTCACCTACCCCACATCTTCTACTTTTCCTCTGCGGCATCCCGGCATCTGCATTCCTGTCTCTGAACTCCATCCCTCCCCGATGTCGGTACAAGCGTCCTCAGCACCTGCAGCAATTCATTCTCGCTGCTTGCGCCAGCCCCGCAGGCTTTCATCTACCATGTACCACACTCGCTGACGTCATTGCCTGTTTCCTGTCTGGCGGAACGCGGCACATGGAAGCCTGCGGGGCCGGTGCAAGCAGTGAGAATGAATCGCTGGGTTCAGAGACTGAAGTGCAGAAGCCGGGACGCTGCAGAGAAGGGGGAAGAGAGCAGTGTGGCGCTGCAGCTGGGTGGGCCTGAGCCAAGATTGGGTTGGCCTGTGCCCACCCAGGTCCACCCATAGCTACACCACTGAAATGTAGTCCCCAATATTTAAAGGCAGTTATCTGAAAAATGGCATCCATTTTCCAGATAATTACCTTAGCCGGCACTGTCCATTAATTTTCAACGGTACCACAAAACATCATTGTAGACAAACATGGCACTATTCAGATAGTGGCCCTTTTACTAAGGCACGGTAGGACTAACGTGGGCCTACCACGTGATAACAGGACACTACCACGGGATACACTGAAGCATCCCTGGGTAGTTTGGCCAGCAGTGTGCTGCGCTGCCTCTGCAAAGGTGTGTCTGAGGGTGGAGAGTAGGCGTGCCTGTGATACTTGGGTCATGTGGTTACATTACCATGTGCTACTTGAGTAGCGCAGGATCCCATACCACCTCCTAAATAGGTGGTGATAAGGGTTCCCGGCAGTTGCCACACGCTAATGGGTAAAACTATAAAAAAAGAACTAGGTTTGTGACAAGTACACCATATACTCAATTCACTTAAAGGACTTCAATTATTTAAATGATTAAACAATTGACACTTCAGATCTCCTTATAGGGGACCATATATACAGTATAAACCCTCTATCATACAGGGAGTCCACTTCCTATCAGTGGTGTCAGAGACTAGGAAAAAAAGAATCAGTGTAAAAAAGAAAAAAAAACCCTCCAAAACAGGAGAAAAACAACTGATTCAAAATAATCCGTTGTCTCTACTCAAAATCAAAAAACATCCCAAGTGAATCAGTATAAGCATATACAATGAGAGGATTCCACAAAATGTAAATATCTATAAAAATGTACAAAAAAATCAAGCTTGCCAATAAACACTTATGTTTGAAGGAAGAGCATAAATGTCCCACAGTGCTTCCTAACAGCGTCGTTCCACGTTGGATTCACTTCACCGCAGTTGCTTATTTTTCTTCAACCGCTAGTGCCAGGAAGTCCTACGATGACTCCGTGGTGACTGGAACTATCTCTTCCAACATAGTGCAGAGAAGAAGACTCGCTATCCCAAACCCTCCAGCCACCACAGAATCGTTGTAGGATTTCCTAGTACTAGCTGTTAATTCCAGATGGAGGCTGTAATTAATGCACATCTATATTTTTTCAGAACTTGTTTATGTAAACCAGGGAGGTTTGTTTAACGGAAAATGGCAGGAGCATGCTTGGCCCATTATCTGGCCTGAAGCCAGTAGGCGGAGCTTGTCGCCATATCAATTACATTGTTTTGGGTGTACCAAGATGGCGGCCGCATTGGGGAGAATGAAAATCTCCTTGGGTGGAGCGGCTTTAGCCTTGTGACATCACGCTGTCTCTTATTAATCAAACCTCCTTGATGTAAACCTTTAATGGTTGCAATTTCTTAAATATATTTGTGCTTCTCAACCTCCTTATACACATATATAAATATATATAGGAAGCAATCACTTGTACACTTTTCTATGGGTATAAAGTAGGCATTCTTGGGTGCAGAGTTGTACAGTTTGGGGTTTATGGGGATGTTTTGTGAAAGCTGACATGAATACAGAAGCCTTCTTAACTTGTCACTTATGGGTGCACTGCAGCCAGCAGTGGCAAGGACACCAGAACTGGGTTATAGGTGTTTATTTTATATTTCACAAAACATGATACACCAAATACAGTGAAGGTTGCTCAAAAAATGAACAGATGAAGTGCCAAGTAACTAAAATCTTTTTTCAACATCCAAGACTCGACATGGGCCGTGTTTTGGCCTATCCAGCCTACTTCAGGAGTCTTCTAAAGGATGTGTCCACGATGGAATGACTTAAGCACAGAATGTAGTACTGGACACAACCATCTCTCACCAAAATAAAAGTAGTGAAATAAACTCAGTGAGTGTGAGCAGTTTACAAAGCATCTAGAGGAGCTCTTTGGCTGGGTTCATTTCACTACTTGTATTTTGGCGAGAGAAGGTTGTGTCCAGTACTACATTCTGTGCTTAAGGCTGAAACTCATTCTATTGTGGATACATCCTTCAGCAGACTCCTGAGGCAGGCTGGATAGGCCGAAACGTGGCAAGTGTCGCATCCTGGATGTTGAATGAAGAGTTTAGTTACTTGGCACTTTGTTCATTTTTGGAGTCACCTTCGCTGTGTTTGGTGAGTGCATGTTTTGTGAAATACCAAATATACACCTATAACCCAGCTCTGAGGTCCCCTGCCACTGCTGGTTGCACCCATAAGCGACAAGTTAAGAAGGGAAAGTACAAATGTACAGTCACATTCTAAAATCACCGCTTTTTAGACGTACATCAACCTCATCGACCAGTGGGGCCTGGTTCTAAAATTGACTCTGGTGTGTGCAAATCCTGTATTCTGTACCCATGTTATAATGTTCTTATGGTTGACTGAATATATTTCTTTTCTCTCCCAGATGTGTTTCTCGTTCATGCTGAGCTCATTGTTGAAGAAACCCAGAGTCACTGCCATAATTGGAATTTTCCTAATTTTCCTGCTGGGAATTCTGTGCATAATCTTTGTCTTCTTTCACTTTCCTGCACCTTTGGAATCGATTTTGAGTATTTTCTGCCCTTTTGCCTTCTTCCTTGGATTAACACAGGTACGAGTAATGGCTTTGTGTGATAGAATGGGGAATGGAATAGCAGTCACTGGGCCTTGTAGAAGTTGACCAAGGCACGAGCAAATTAAAGAACCAAAAAAATGCAACATGTACAAGCAAAATTTGCCGAAGGGTTAGAAGGTGAAGTTTGCCTATTTGCGGATGATACTAAGATTTGCAACAGAGTGGATACCCGGGAGGGAGTGGAAAGCATGAAAAAGGATCTGAGGAAGCTAGAAGAATGGTCTAAGGTTTGGCAATTAAAATTCAATGCGAAGAAATGCAAAGTGATGCACTTAGGGAGTAGAAACCCAAGAGAGACTTATGTGTTAGGCGGTGAGAGTCTGATAGGTACTGAGGGGGAGAGGGATCTTGGTGTGATAGTATCCGAGGATCTGAAGGCGACGAAACAGTGTGACAAGGCGGTGACCGTAGCGAGAAGGTTGCTAGGCTGTATAGAGAGAGGTGTGATCAGCAGAAGAAAGGAAGTGTTGATGCCCCTGTACAAGTCGTTGGTGAGGCCCCACCTGGAGTATTGTGTTCAGTTTTGGAGGCCGTACCTTGTGAAGGATGTTAAAAAATGGAAGTGGTGCATAGAAAAGCTACGAGAATGGTACAGGATTTGCGTTCCAAGACGTATGAAGATAGACTTGCTGACCTGAACATGTATACCCTGGAGGAAAGGAGGAACAGGGGTGATATGATACAGACGTTCAAATATTTGAAAGGTATTAATCCGCAAACAAATCTTTTCCTGAGATGGGAAGGCGGTAGAACGAGAGGACATGGAATGAGATTGAAGGGGGGCAGACTCAGGAAAGATGTCAGGAAGTATTTTTTCACTGAGAGGGTAGTGGATGCTTGGAATGCCCTCCCGCGGGAGGTGGGGGAGATGAAAACGGTAACAGAATTCAAACATGCGTGGGATATGCATAAAGGAATCCTGTGCAGAAGGAATGGATCCTCAGAAGCTTAGCCGAAATTGGGTGGCAGAGCAGGTGGGGGGAAGAGGGGTTGGTGGTTGGGAGGCGAGGATAGTGGAGGGCAGACTTATACGGTCTGTGCCAGAGCCGGTGATGGGAGGCGGGACTGGTGGTTGGGAGGCGGGACTGGTAGTTGGGAGGCGGGGAGTACTGCTGGGCAGACTTGTATGGTCTGTGCCCTGAATAAGGCAGGTACAAATCAAGGTAAGGTTTACACATATGAGTTTGTCTTGTTGGGCAGACTGGATGGACCGTGCAGGTCTTTTTCTGCCGTCATCTACTATGTTACTATGTATGTAAAATGGGTGAAAAATTAACTGTATGGCGAAGCTTATGGACATTGTAATACAGCTTTCTTTTTTGTAGAAATTGTCCTTTTGAATTCCATGTTGCATGTTTATTGGTCTACAAAAATAGATTTTTACAAGCAAAAACTATCGATAACATCAATGTTTATATAGTTACCCTGGGATATTCTTATTCAAGGCACAACCAAAAACGGAGGTAATTTTGATGGTTGCCAGAATATGTTGGGGATGGGTTGGTTCCACCTTCTGGGGGGCAATTTTTAAAACCATGCAGGTACTTGGAAAGTCCACATATACTTTTTACAGTGAACTTTCCACCAGGAAAAGTACAGGTAAATGCTTTCTTTAAAAGTGGTCTACAGGAAAAACACCCAAAGCAATTTTTCTGCAAACCTACACACATTGTTGACTCCCTAACCAAATCCCAGTTTTTCCTCTGGTAAAACCACATGTATTGTTGATCTTTGTGTGCATAAAGTTCCACCCTTTATCCATGGAAAGGGTGGACACTTCTCCGGCAGCTCATTTTATCTGGGTAAATAACTATTCCCCTGGGGAAATAGCTTTTGAAAACCACTTTCCTTAGGGACATCCATAGACTCATTCAAATTAGTGAAAATGTTCAAATATTTTGCACATAAGTGTGGGTGAAAATATTTGTACCCTGTCAAAACATCCTACTACTGCTTATTTCTATAGCGCTTCTAGATGTATGTGATCCATAAGGTTTTTGTCTACAGAATGGTCCTTGGTGGGATTCTTTCATTGTGTTAATTGAAGTCAGCAGAAAATTCCGATGCAGTGAAAATATTCTGCTACAGCAATAGCATAGGCTTGACATATGTAGAACAATTCGGTTCGGTTAAAGACAAACATATGAATAATAAATGAAGCATGTTCAAATATGTTCCCATGGGCGGGAATATTGTGGGATATAAATGTTATAAATAAATAAATATGTAGCGCTGTACACTGGACATGAAGAGACAGTCCTTGCTCGACAGAGCTTACAATCTAATCAGGACAGACAAACAGGACAAATCAAGGATAAGAACAAATAATAGCAAGATTCTGAAATCCCAAAGAGTAGCAAGATTCCGTGCAGAATCCCAAAGAGTAGCAAGTTTCCAGAATCCCAAAGACTACTACTACTTATCATTTCTATAGCACTTCTAGACGTATGTAGCGCTGTACATTGGACATGAAGAGACAGTCTCTGCTCGACAGAGCTTACAATCTAATTAGGACAGACAAGACAAATCAGGGATAAGGACCTTTGTCCTTATCCCTGATTTGTCTTGTCTGTCCTAATTAGATTGTAAGCTAATTAGGAATCCCAAAGAGTAGCAAGATTTCAGAATCCCAAAGAGTCACAAGATTCTGAAATCCCAAAGAGTAGCAAGATTCCATGCAGAATCCCAAAGAGTAGCAAGATTCCAGAATCCCAAAGACTACTACTACTTATCATTTCTATAGCTCTTCTAGACGTATGTAGCGCTGTACATTGGACATGAAGAGACAGTCCTTGCTCGACAGAGCTTACAATCTAATTAGGACAGACAAGACAAATCAGGGATAAGGAAAAAGAATAGCAAGATTCTGGAATCCCAAAGAGTAGCAAGATTTCAGAATCCCAAAGAGTCACAAGATTCTGAAATCCCAAAGAGTAGCAAGATTCCGTGCAGAATCCCAAAGACTAGCAAGATTCCGTGCAGAATCCCAAAGAGTAGCAAGATTCCAGGATCCCAAAGACTACTACTACTTATCGTTTCTATAGCTCTCCTAGACGTATGTAGCGCTGTACATTGGACATGAAGAGACAGTCCTTGTTCGACAGAGCTTACAATCTAATTAGGACAGACAAACAGGACAAATAAGGTATAAGGGAATTACTAAGGTGGGAATGATAAAACATGGGTACTGAACAAGTGAGTGGGATTAGGAGTTAAAAGCAGCGTCAACAAGGTGGGCTTTTAGCCTAGATTTGAAGACAACCTGAGCTGGAACTTGATTTACTGATTCAGGAAATCTATTCCAGGCATATGGTGAAGTAAAATAAAAGGAACGGAGTCTGGAACTGGCAGTGGAGGAGAAGGGTACAGATAAGAGACATTTACCAGATGAACGGAGTTCCGAGGGAGGAGTGTAGGGAGAGATAAGAGTGGAGAGGTACTGAGGAGCTGCAGAGTGAATGCACTTGTAAGTCAATAAGAGGAGTTTTAACTGTATGCGGAAAAGGACAGGGAGCCAATGAAGGACTTGAGGAGAGGGCTAATATGAGCGTAGTGATACTGGCAGAATAGAAGTCATGCAGCAAAATTTTGAACAGATTGAAGGGGAAACATCCAAATATATTCAGTGTTATAAGAAAAGTTACTTGGTTGTTTCACAAATTGGTATGTAATGTTAGTGGAACTTATTCACTGCAAATGTTCAACTTGATTGAATGATAAAACATTGTACATTAGAAATATATTTACCTTTACTGCCAAATGACTTGAGTGAATTCCTTCAAAAAGGCAGTGAATAAATCCTAATAAATAAATATTTGAACATGCTTCATTTATTACTCATACTAGCCGTTGAGCCCGTAAAAACGGGCTGGTATTGGGGTTTTCGGAGGTCAACGCTGGCTTCCCCCCCCCCCCGCGAGGTCACCGCTACTGTTCCCCCCCTCGTGTGACGTAACCTCAGTGAGGGCGGGACACGGGCAGGGAAGGAAGGCCGACGGCAGCTCAGCTGATCTGCCTGCTGCAGAGATGTAAGTTGAATAGCGAAGAGACGGCCGGGTGGAGGGGTGGCGGCAGCGGCGACTCCGGGGGGGGGGGAGTACCAGTGGCAGCGACCTCGGGGGGGGGGGTGGCGACCTCGGCGGTTCCCTCCCCTTCGCACAGTTTCCCTCTCTGTCCCGCCCCTCCGTCATCACGTATTGATGCGGGGCGGGACAGACAGGGAAGTCTCTACTGCGCATTTGCGAGTGAGTACGGTCACTCGCCGTTTATATGTTTGATATTGAGTACTATTGCAAATTTCAGGTGACTTACACTTTTTTGATGTTTCTTACTGTTCAGATACAGACTATTATTTCTGTAGCATAAATTGTGTATGATTTTCTGTTCTTCTAGGTTTTTGATCTAGAGATAAGTATAACAGGCGCCTTGTTTTCTGATCTCATGGAAGATGCATACCCAGTGTTTACGACTTACATCATTTTGATTCTGGATGCCATTCTTTACATGCTGTTGGCTGTTTATTTTGATAAAGTCTTGCCAGGTCAGTATTAGCACAGATAAACCATTTCGTATTAAATTTTTCTGTTCATGCTTTTCCTTAAATTGAGAACGGCTTATATTTGTTCTCTCAACAAGGCCAACTCTAGGCCCCTTTAGTAAAGTGTGTTAAATTCTGAGCACATGGTTAACACATGGAAACAGGCCACCATGCTACTGCGTTAAGGGGTTTTGCGGTAGTTTGCCTGTTACCGTGTGTTAAACCACGTTATTCAAATTTTCAGAATTTCTCTGTCGGGACGGACTGGGAATGGTCTGGATCCCTGGGCACTGGGGGGTGGTCTGGGCCCTCCACCCTGCTGCTGCCCGACACCCCCCCCCTCCGTCCGCCACTGGGCCGGGCCCCCTGCTTTGAAATCATCACAGCGCCTCACCTGTCACCACGCTCCGTGACTGAAAGCGCAGCAGTGGCAGATCGGATTCGCCTCCCTTCGGGCCTTCCCTCCCTGTGTCCCGTCCTCGCGGAAGTTACATCAGATGAGGGTGGGACACAGGGAGGGAAGGCCCGAAGGGAGGCGAATCCGATCTTCCGCTGCTGCACTTTCAGTCACAGAGGTGAAGCGATGTGATGATTTCAATGCTGGGGGCCCGGCCTGCTGGCGGACGGTCGACAGAACCGAGGGCGGGCGAGATCGGGGACTGCAGCGCCGGGCCCCCCCCCCTTGGAGGCCGGGCCTGGGGAATTTTGTCCCCCCTGCCCCCCTGTTCTCGGCGGCCCTGACTAACATAGCATATATCTTAGAGTATCAGCACAATAATACACGTTGGGCTTCTTTTACTAAGTGGTGGTATGCCCAACGCGGGCTTACCGCTCGCTATACAGGAAGTATTGCTGTGCTACCACAGCAGCCCGGTGGTACTTCCCACCCCTAGTGTGCTGTCATTTCCAGTGCTACAAAAATTTCTTTATTTTTATAGCGCTGGAGTTTACCTAGCGGTTACCACCGGGTTAATGCAGGAGCCCTTACCGCCGCCAGGGCTTCCCCCAGAAATGGCCGCTCGGTAAGTGCTTTACTTGCCGCCTGGCCATTTCCTGTAGGACAGCGAGACTTCCCTTTTACTAGCTACAGTAAGAGGTGACCTCGGCGCGCTTGTGAAACACGCGCTGACAGTAGCGCCGGCCCCCTTTTCCCGTAGCATGATAAAAGGGATCCTTTATGTTGGTAACCTTACAAATAAAGTACATAATCACATTTTCTTTCTTGCTTTCTCAGATAAATATGGCACACGTCTTCCCTACTTCTTCTTCCTGAAGGCCTCATATTGGCGCGGCAGTAGAAGACGACCTCACGATGCCATCACAAAGCAGGAAGAAAGCGACCACGCTGCTTTCAGTGACTGTGTTGAGCCAGTGCCATCAGAGTTTCAAGGCAAGGAAGCAGTCAGGTAACAGAAACATAGAAACCCAGAATGTGACAGCAGATAAGGGCCTTAAGACCCATTGAGTTGGCCCAGTTTATTAGTACATAAGTATTACCATACTGGGACAGACCAAAGGTCCATCAAGCCCAGCATCCTGTTTCCAACAGTGGCCAATCCAGGTCACAAGTACCTGGCAGAAACCCAAAGAGTAGCAACATTCCATGTAGAACCCCAAAGAGTAGCAAGATTCTAGAATTCTAAAGAATAATAAGATTCCATGCAGAATTTCAAAGTGTAGCAACATTCCATGTAGAACCCCAAAGAGTAGCAAGATTCCATTCAGAATCCCAAGTACATAAGTGTTGCCATACTGGGACAGACCAAAGGTCCACCAAGCCCAGCATCCTGTTTCCAACAGTGGCCAATCCAGGTCACAAGTACCTGGCAGAAACCCAAAGAGTAGCAACATTCCATGTAGAACCCCAAAGAGTAGCAAGATTCTAGAATTCTAAAGAACAACAAGATTCCATGCAGAATGTCAAAGTGTAGCAACATTCCATGTAGAACCCCAAAGAGTAGCAAGATTCCATTCAGAATTCCAAGTACATAAGTGTTGCCATACTGGGACAGACCAAAGGTCCACCAAGCCCAGCATCCTGTTTCCAACAGTGGCCAATCCAGGTCACAAGTA
Organism: Microcaecilia unicolor; assembly: GCF_901765095.1. Classification (NCBI taxonomy): domain Eukaryota; kingdom Metazoa; phylum Chordata; class Amphibia; order Gymnophiona; family Siphonopidae; genus Microcaecilia; species Microcaecilia unicolor. The sequence goes on along the minus strand of NW_021963090.1, from coordinate 176,245 downwards.
CCTGGCAGAAACCCAAAGAGTAGCAACATTCCATGTAGAACCCCAAAGAGTAGCAAGATTCTAGAATTCTAAAGAATAACAAGATTCCATGCAGAATGTCAAAGTGTAGCAATGGTCCATGTAGAACCCCAAAGAGTAGCAAGATTCTAGAATTCTAAAGAATAACAAGATTCCATGCAGAATTTCAAAGTGTAGCAACGTTCCATGTAGAACCCCAAAGAGTAGCAAGATTCTAGAATTCTAAAGAATAACAAGATTCCATGCAGAATTTCAAAGTGTAGCAACGTTCCATGTAGAACCCCAAAGAGTAGCAAGATTCTAGAATTCTAAAGAATAACAAGATTCCATGCAGAATGTCAAAGTGTAGCAACGTTCCATGTAGAACCCCAAAGAGTAGCAAGATTCCATTCAGAATCCCAAGCACATAAGTATATAATTGTTGCCACACTGGGACAGACCAAAGGTCCATCAAGCCCAGCATCCTGTTTCCAACAGTGGCCAATCCAGGTCACAAATACCTGGCAAGATCCCATTATATATCATCACTGTTTATAGATTATTCACGTAATTTATATTTCAAAAAAGAGACACTGATTTGTTTTTTTTAGAACACAGGGGAGACCTTATTTGAGTCCAACTTAAACAAGTCCTGGGCACATCTCTATAAAGTACAACTTAGTGAAAGGGTATAAATCATGTGCAAGAGGTGAACACTTTTTAGTGGAGAGGAAGGTCTGGAACAAGGAGAACTGGCTAAGGAAAATATTTTTCTACAGAAAGAGTGCTGGATATATGGAACAGACCCCGAGTGGAGGTGGTGGAGATAAAAATAATATCATAGTAACACAGTAGATGACGGCAGATAAAGACCGATACGGTCCATCCAGTCTGCCCAGTGAGATTGTCAGGGCAATATTTGCCGCACACTGCAGGTTACTTTTTCCATGGTTTCTTAGAACCTTTGAGTGTCTCATGCCTAGGGTTACCATTTTGTGTCCTCTGAAAAAGAGGACACATGTCACGCCCCCTACCCCGCCCCGCCTCATGCCCCGCCCCTGCCACGCCCCCTTCAGGTCCGGGTTCCGCCCCTATTCCCCCCCCCGTCACATAGTCCCCTCCCCCCCATCACATACCCCCCCTCACTTACTGTCTAGCCCTGGTGGTCTAGTAGCGTCTTCTCTTCGGGGCAGGAAAGAGCCCCCTCTTTCCTGCCCGGAGCGCTGCCTGCCCTTGCCTGCTGCATCCTCCTCGGTATGGCTGGGGATTCAAAATGGCCACCGAGAGTTGAAGCGGCCTCGCGAGAGTTCAACTCTCGGCGGCCATTTTGAATCCCCAGCCAGACCGAGAAGGATGATAGACAGGGGAGGCAGCGCTCCGGGCAGGAAAGAGGGGGCTCTTTCCTGCCCCGAAGACGTCACTAGACCACCAGGGAACATGGTAAGGAAGGGGAGGGGAGGGGACGGGAGACCACGCGCCGATCGCCCGCCCACACGCCCACCGCACGCACGCGCCTGCCCGCACCCGCGCCCACGTTTGTCCAGAAATCCGGACAAACGTGGGCGGGGGCAAAATCCGCCGGACGCCCCGGACATGCCCTCAAAAAGAGGACATGTCCGGGGAAATCCGGACGTATGGTAACCCTACTCATGCCTCAGGAATGCTCTATTTTCCAGTTCATTAATGTGCAGCTGTAACAATTGTAATTGCGATGACAGACTCTCTAATTCCTTTTTGATGTTAGAAGAGGCTTCAGCTTGCTGTTGCATCATCACTTTGAGAGCGAGTTGTTCTTCCATCACAGTGATAGCAGGTCAAGGAGGTTTGATTGAGAATAGGAGGCGGCATGACCTCAAAAAGTTGAATCCACATAGGTTAGTCTCTATTTCCCCTTCCCCACACACAGCCGTCGTTCTGCTTACACTCAAAACAAAGCAAGCAGACCTATGAGCTGCTGCATCCACATTGTCGTTCTTTATTGTTGGTGGCATTTTTACTTAATCTCACTTATATTTACAAATATGCCCAGCTTGTGCAGTATATGGATGTACACAGAGGAAGTAAAATAACGGAATAACTTTTCATAGGTAGACTAGTAATTTGTTTCCTCAGGGATCTGTCCTTGGACCCCCTTCTTTTTTCAATCTACACCTCTTCCCTGGGCTCCCTGATTTCATCTCATGGTTTCCAATATCATCTCTATGCCGACGACACCAAGCTTATCTCTCCACACCAGACATCACTGCGGAAACCCAGGCCAAAGTATCGGCCTGCTTATCCGACATTGCTGCCTGGATGTCCAACCGCCACCTGAAACGGAACATGGCCAAGACCGAGCTCATTGTCTTTCCACCCAAACCCACTTCTCCTCTCCCTCCACTCTCTATTTCAGTTGATAACACCCTCATCCTCCCCGTCTCATCTGCCCGCAACCTCGGAGTCATCTTCGACTCCTCCCTCTCCTTCTCTGCCCATATCCAGCAGACAGCCAAGACCTGTCGCTTCTTTCTCTTTAACATCAGCTAAATTCGCCCTTTCCTCTCTAAGCACACCACCCGAACTCTCGTCCACTCTCTCATTACCTCTCGCCTTGACTATTGCAACCTACTCCTCACTGGCCTCCCACTTAGCCATCTATCCCCCCTTCAATCCATTCCGAACTCTGCTGCACGTCTTATCTTCCACCTAGACCGATATGCTCATATCACCCCTCTTCTCAAGTCACTTCACTGGCTTCCGATAAGGTACCGCATACAGTTCAAGCTTCTCCTACTAACCTACAAATGCACTCAATCTGCAGCCCCTCACTACCTCTCTACCCTTATCTCCCCGTACGCTCCTACCCGAAACCTCCACTCACAGGACAAATCCCTCCTCTCTGTTCCCTTTTCCACCATCGCCAACTCCAGGCTCTGCCCTTTCTGCCTTGCCTCTCCCTATGCTTGGAACAAACTTCCTGATCCCATATGCCAAGCCCCCTCCCTGCCCATCTTTAAATCCTTGCTCAAAGCCCATCTCTTCAATGTCACCTTCGGCACCTAACCATTTCACCTCTATCCAGGAAATCTAGACTCCCAATTTGACTGTCCGCACATGTTGTCCTTTAGAGTGTAAGCTCCTTTGAGCAGGGACTGTCCTTCTTTGTTAAACTGTACAGCGCTGCGTAACCCTAGTAGCGCTTTAGAAATGTTTAGTAGTAGTAGTAGTAGTAGTGGAGGAGTAGCAGCCTAGTGGTTAGTGCAGTGGAACATGGAATGTTGCTATTACTTGAGATTCTACATGGAATGTTGCTACTATTTGACATTCTACATGGAATGTTGCTATTCCACTAGCAACATTCCATATTTAGATTGTAAGCTCCTTTGAGCAGGGACTGTCCTTCTTTGTTAAACTGTACAGCGCTGCGTAACCCTAGTAGCGCTTTAGAAATGTTAAGTAGTAGTAGTAGTTAAGTAGTAGTTAAAAATCGTAATCAGTGTGTCATTTGGAGGGGGTGGTTATAGGGACACACTAGCATGTGTTATATTTGTGATGAGATTTTTTTCTCCTGGTAAAGGGTCACTAATGAGAATCAGGTGCTCAATATTCAGAGTTTTTACCTATCTATTTATTTATTTATTTATTTATTTATGGCAGTTATATCCCACAATAAACATGAATTAGGTTGAAACCTGGGAGCATGAAAACTCTTTCTTTGCCTGTGTCTACATCAAAAGAGAAAGATGGTTTGTGGGAACTTGCTCCTTTTGTTTTGTGGAATGCAGTGCTATATTATAAAAATGCACTTGATATTTGATTATTACTACTATTTAAAAGAAAGATATTAAATAATGAGGGCAGAGCTACCTTCATGCAGAAGTCCAGAGTCAGTCTAAATGTGTCAACATTTTTTCAGTTCTGTGATATATATTAATTTCTTCTTCAAGTCAATTTTCAACAGCATTTTTTCAGTTATTACCCAAATGCGAACACAATTATAATGTTAATAAGTTTTGGATGTTACTGAATTCTATTATTCTGTCTCACTGTATTTTCAGTTTTGGCACAATATAAGTCATCACAAGGACAAAATATAAGAAAACCAATGGACTGCATTAGGGGCTTATAGCCCATTTAGTTATGTTTAAACAAATCGGAGATCTAAATGAAAGAAAATATTTATTTTTATTATTTTGACATATGAAAACCACTTGTCCCTGAAACATGCTCAAAACAGAATAATCCATTTGCACAAAAGAGTTGAGGTGAAAATGTGATTCCTTGTGCCCCAATGAAAGGAGAGTTTAATTTTACTTCCAATCTTTATAACACCAGTGACGTCACGTGCACGGGGCTCATTTTCAAAGCACTTAGACTTACAAAGTTCCATAGGTTACTAAACGGAACTTTGTAAGTCTAACTGCTTTGAAAATACACCTTGCTTCCCAAGGCAGATTACAACAGCAGTTAAGATGAACCCATCAGTAAACAGGATATCCTCACTGAAATTTGGCCATGTATTATTGTATAGAACAGTGTAGAAAAATGAGCACAAAATACAGCCTTTATTAGTGCTGTTTCTACCAGCTACAACAATATTTGAAGCTGTTTTAGTGATATTCAGTTTTGATTTCATGATATTTATATCAACTTATGGGAACACTTTCAAATAAATTAAAAAGCTGTCAAAGAAGTAAAAAAAAAAAAAAAACTTTTGTCCTCCATCTTTGAAGGCACTGCCTATCCAACTGGAACAGCTTTTGACTTTTTACAGATGGACCACTCATAGGCAGTACATTGTTTCTAGTAATTTTTTATTATTGCTTTCAATAGCATTTGCTATTGTATTGGGTGTGCTTTTGACTCCGCCTACTGCCAGCAAGCTAGGCCTACTGGCTTCAACCATATAATGGGCTAGATAGCCTCATACTGTCTCCTGTTCTCAATTTAAGCTTCTTGGTAGCAGGTGCAGCCTCTTTGTTCGCTGTGACTTTTTCTGGAGTTTAGGGATTGGTCTTGTGTCTTTTGAGGCTTGAAGTCACTTCACAGTTGTATTAGAAATGTTGGGGCAAATCCATAAAACATGAAGAAAGAGGCGATCCTTAAGTACCAAATAGTACAATCTGAGGGCGCCTAGTCATAATAGCCCTGACAAAATAGCCCCAACAAAAAAGCCCTGACAAAACAGCCTTGTAACAAAATAACCCTTGACATTTCACACCAGGGGCGTAGTTGCTATGGGGCCACGGGGGCCTGGGCCCCCGTAGATTTGCCCCTGGACCCCCCTGCCGGCAACCCTCTCAACCCCCCCTCCCACCGCCAACCCACCGCCTGCTACCTTTGCTGGCGGGGGACCCCAACCCCCGCCAGCCGAAATCTTCTTCCTTCATTTGGTTTCTCAGTCTGACGTCCTGAATGTACAACGTGCAGGGCTTCATTCTGTTTCTGTGAGTCTGACGTCGACGTCAGACTGAGAAACCAAACGAAGGAAGAAGACTTCGGCTGGCGGGGGTTGGGGTCCCCCGCCAGCAAAGGTAGGCAACGGCGGGGGGGTTGAGAGGGTCGTTGGCGGGGGGGGGGGGTCAAATTTGTTGGAGGTGTCGGCAATGGCGTGGGGGGTCGGCGGCGGCGGTGGGGGGGTCTAAAATGTCCCCCCTCACCTCGGCTCTGGACCCCCCTACCACTGAAGTCTGGCTGCGCCCCTGTTTCACACCCTAACAAAATAGCCCTTGACAAAATGGCCCCTCCCACAAAACAACCCTTGACAAAATAGCCCCTACACAAAACAGCCCCCTAAGAAAAAAACACATCACAAAAAAATATAATAAACTTCAAGTGAAATCTTCACTGATAAAGACTCCTACCAGCATTCAATTGCATAAAGCTTATATAAATAAAATTCTATAGCTACAAACTGGTATTCAAATCTGTTCTGCTATTTAAAGAAACGATTCTTCCATCAACATGCTAATTAAAAAAAAACCCAATATTGTCATCATTTTCATAGTCTTACCAACCTTATCCTGTTTGCTAAATAGTAGTAGTAATGATTATTAGGAAAAAAATGCAGTCCCATATTCTGGGCAGCCTGATCGGGCCCTTTTGTCGGGGAGCTAACTTGTCAAGGATTATATTGTGAGAAAGGTCGTTTTGACAGTGGCTGTTATGTCAGGGACTATTATATCGGGAGATTTTTTTGTTTGCAGCTTTTTTGTCAGGGCTATTTTGTCGGGGCCATTTTGACCAGGTACCCAATCGGAGATTAAGAAGGTGCAGTGGAAAGAAAGAAATTGCGCATCACTTCTTCTACTAACCTATAAATGTACTCACTCTGCTGCTCCCCAGTATCTCTCCACACTCGTCCTTCCCTACACCCCTTCCTGTGCACTCCGCTCCATGGATAAATCCTTCTTATCTGTTCCCTTCTCCACTACTGCCAACTCCAGACTTCGCGCCTTCTGTCTCGCTGCACCCTACGCCTGGAATAAACTTCCTGAGCCCCTACTCCTTGCCCCATCCTTGGCCACCTTTAAATCTAGACTGAAAACCCACCTCTTTAACATTGCTTTTGACTCGTAACCACTTGTAACCACTCGCCTCCACCTACCCTCCTCTCTTCCTTCCCGTTCACATTAATTGATTTGATTTGCTTATTTTATTTATTTTTTTGTCTATTAGATTGTAAGCTCTTTGAGCAGGGACTGTCTTTCTGCTATGTTTGTGCAGTGCTGCGTATGCCTTGTAGCGCTATAGAAATGCTAAATAGTAGTAGTAGTAGTAGTAATCACTAACCTAATTAAAAGAATTTCCAAGCACACCTTGATGCGTTGCCTGTGCAGCTCTCTTTGGCACAGTGCAATTATCATGATGATCAGTTGCAATAAATTTAAGAGATTCTGACCATATCCAACATACCCTGGTTTATGAGGGAAGTTCATTCCTGTGCAAAACTAACCCGTTGGAAGATATTACCCCGAGTCTGAGAAATAAAAGACACATTCAACTGAACTTCTAAATCTGTCCAAAAGTAAACATATTAAGAGGTCATTTATTATAAGTTAGCAGTACCTTGTTCCTCAGGGCCCCATTTTATTCTCATGGGCCCTAAAGCAGGTACCGCAGGCACTGTACCAAGGGCGTGCGAGCAGTGAGGCTGCACAGGGCACAGATAAAGGGGAGTGCAATATTGCTTCCAGCCCACCATCTCCTCTCATTGGCAGTGGTGAAATGGGTGGGGTGGGGGACACCAGTGAGCAGTTGCAGAGGGCAAAAGTGTATCTCAATATAGTTCTGGTAGCATGGTCTAAGCATTAGTGAATGAGGCCCTAAATTAATTATAGCTTGCTTTATCATTAATTATAGAGTCCTTTTACTAAGGCCTGCTTTTAACTCCTAACCCTTACTCACTTGTTCAGTACCCATGTTTTATCATTCCCACCTTAGTAATTCCCTTATCTCTTATTTGTCCTGTTTGTCTGTCCTGATTAGATTGTAAGCTCTGTCGAGCAGGGACTGTCTCTTTGTGTCCAGTATACAGCAGTGCATACATCTAATAGCATTATAGAAATGATAAGTAGTAGTAGAATTTGGGATTAAAAGAGAAAAACTTCCAAAAAGTGGCATAAATCTGCATTTGGACATTTTTCTCACAAAAACTTCCAAATTGGTATTTTCAAAACCACTTTTTAGACGTTTTTCTATGAAGTCCATCAGCAGTGCATTCAAATCCCAAGGGGGTGTGTCAGGGGCTAGTAGTCTTTGGGATTCCGGAGTCTTGTTACTCTTTGGGATTCTGCATGGTATGTTGCTACTCTTTGGGATTCCGGAATCTTGTTACTCTTTGGGATTCTGCATGGAATGTTGCTACTCTTTGGGATTCCGGAATCTTGCTACTCTTTGTCCTTATCCCTTATTTGTCCTGTTTGTCCTAATTAGATTGTAAGCTCTGTTGAGCAGGGACTATCTCTTTATGTCCAGTGTACAGCGCTGTGTACGTCTAGTAGCGCTATAGAAATTATAAGTAGTGGTAGTAGTAAGGCATGCTAATGGATTTAGCGCATGCTAATGATTAGCATGCACTAAATGCCATGCAGCCTATAGGAGCATAATGGACCGCATGGCATTTAGCTTGCATTAATTGTTAAATCTGCTAAATCTGTTGGTGCTCCTTTGCAAAAGGACCCCTATATAATTTAAGCACAAATGACCTGATTCATCAAGATATTTTCTCATATTTGATAACTCAGTTTTACTTAACACACCAAGGTAAGGTACAATCTGCCGTAGGCACTGACTGGGGGAAGCCAGAGTGAACCAGGCCCTAGGCATATCTATTCCATAAACTAACTCATTTATTTTTCCATCAGACTCAACCATATTAAAAAAACCTACAAAGACGGCAAAACGGTGGAAGCTTTGAGAGGTAAGTCCGTTAATTAGTTTTTCCTTCCTAGACTTTTGCTTTGCTACACATCATTGTTGGTTTCTTCTGTTGAATCAGGTTTGACATTTGACATCTACGAAGACCAGATCACTGCAATTCTCGGTCACAGCGGCGCTGGGAAAACAACACTGTTAAATATACTCAGTGGACTCTCCCCTTGTACAGATGGTAAGATCACACAGTGTGGCCTGATAAACAGATAGGATATGAATGGATTCTTTTTTCTGGTTTTTGTCATATGGTAGTCCCGGGAGAAGAATAAGGTGATGGTACGTTCACAATTGGAAAACATCAAATCTGAGTTTCTAAAATCGCGATTTGGACTTTTTTTTTTTTTTTAATTTAGAAAAATGTCCAGTTGCCACTTTATGCCATTTTTGAGAGGTTTTCCTGTTTTGAAAATAAGCCCCTTAATGTGCACACAAATGGCGCGGTTGCTTCTTCGGATTTAGCTAACACCTTTTTCGGTAGTAGCTTAAGGTGGGTGTGAGGGAGTAGATGGTATAGGCAGTGGCGTTCCTAGGGGGGCGGACACCCGGGGCGGCGCCCCACCACGCCCCCACGGGTGCAGCACCCCCCCGCCGATGCAGCGCAGACCACCCCCCCCCCCGGGTGCAGCACCCCCCCCCCGATGCAGCGTGGACCCCCCCCCCCCGGGTGCACGCCGCTGGGGGGGGGTGCCGCAGCGCGCGCCTGCTCAGAGTTCCCTGACTTCCCGCGTTCGCTGCAGCTCCCTTGCTCTGACCCGGAACAGGAAGTAACCTGTTCCAGGGCAGAGGGAGCTGCAGCGAACGCACGAAGTCAGGGAACTCTGAGCTGGCGCGCGCCGCGGCACCCCCCCAGAGGCGTGCACCCGGGGCGGACCGCCCCCCCCTTGGTACGCCACTGGGTATAGGGAACAGTACTCCCTGACTGTTGATACAGTTCAGCCACCTTGCAGTAGGAGGTGCTAGTCTGCTGAGGCTGAGCCTGAACCAGAGGGGCGGGGCTCAGGCCAGGAGGGTGTTAAATTCCCTGAGCCAGAACAGTTCAGAGAGGCCCCGATACAGAGGTTTCCACCAGGGAGACCCTGAGAGGAGAGAAGCCGTCCTGGAGTAAGGGTCTCCATAGCATGTAAGTAAGCTACCAGAACCTGATACAAGGTAGGCTAAACTTGACTTTTAAGCTGTATAAGGATACCGTTGAGATCTGGTGGGAGTCAGACCCCTGTGGTAAAGCCTGGCAATGAAAGGTGTATATGTTAAAGCCAGTAGTTTACAAGCCTGCACAGCTGGCTCTAGATTAATAGAGCCTATACTTGTTGTTCATGTACCTATGGAATAACAGGCTGCAGTAACGGTTTAATAAGAGTTTTGTTTCACTTCCCCTTGGTCTGGCTGTATGTTTATAAGGGCCTCCAGCTAGGGTTACCATATTTTGTCCCCCAAAAAGGAGGACACATGCCCCGCCCCACCACACACCCACCCCGCCACTTTCACACCCTCGCTCCGCCCCTGTCACATTTTCCCCTCCCCCTGTCACATACCCCGTCGCCCTCCCTCCCCGTCACCCCCTTCCCCTTACCTTACTACTGCCCTGGTGGTCTAGTGACCTCTTCGGGGCAGGAAAGAGCCCCCTCTTTCCTGCCCAGAGCGCTGCCCTGCATGCATTCTTCCTGTTGGTGATCTCGGCGCCGATTCAAAATGGCCGCCGAGAGTTGAAGTCTCTCGCGAGGTCACTTCAACTCTCGGCGGCCATTTTGAATCGGCGCCGAGGATCACCAACAGGAAGGATGCATGCAAGGCAGCGCTCCGAGCAGGAAAGAGGGGGCGGAAGGCGGCAGAGGTCACTAGACCACCAGGGCACTAGTAAGTAAGGGGAGGGGAGGCTAGCAATCTGGCCATTTGCCCAGAAATCCGGACAAACGGGCAGATTGGCAAAGCCCGCCCGTTTGCCCGGACATGCCCTCAAAAAGAGGACATGTCTGGGTAAATCTGGACATATGGTAACCCTACCTCCAGCCCATCTCGGTTCATGCATTATCACAGTGGGTTACATTCCCATATTATAGAAGAGGGTAATCTATGCACCCAAGTGCCATTATTTGCAAGCCAGCATTTACACTGGTTATAGCGGGCATAACTGTCATGACAAAAGTTAGATGAGAGATCCACATTAAGGTAGCATTTTGAAAAGGGTAATCTGTGCAGAACACCAGTGACGATCCCAGGTCGGCTGCCACCCGGGGCGGATCGCCGATATACCCCCCCCCCCTGGTGCAATGAGGCCCCCCCCCCTCCCCGGTGCATTTTTACCGGTGCAGCGTGCACCCGGGGCGGACCGCCCCCACCGCCCCGCCCTTGGTACACCGCTGCAGAACACCCTTTACAGAATACTATGTTAGTGTGGATCTTCCCGGTGGTTAACTTTGACTGCCGTTTACTGAATTTCACCCTAAGTGTTTTCTTGCATTTTTCTTCCATTTGTTTGCTGTTTGATAGCTTTTGCTGCTGTTTCCTGTGTGTGGGATCAAGCTGTAAACCATCTGTATTCCTAAAGGTTGAACAAATAGCTGGGGAGACTAAGATGTCCAGATGTGAGGAGAAAGGAAGGAGGATTTCCATCCCAGTGTCACAGAAATAAGACAAATCTGTGTGTGCTTAAAACGGATCTGTACAATGTTCCTGTTGTTCTGCAGGAAATTGTAAATTAGAAACAAGCTTGTTAAGAACATAAGGGTTGCAATACTGGGACAGACCGAAGGTTCATGAAGCCCAGTATCCCGTTTCCACCAGTGACCAATGCAGGTCACAAGTATCTGGCAACATCCCAAAACAGTACAATACATTTTATGCTGCTTATCCTAGAAATAAGCAGTGGATTTTCCCAAGTCCATCTTAATAATGGCTTACGGACTTATGGACTTTTAGGAAAATAGCCAAAACATTTTTAACCCTCCCCCCCCCCCCCCCCCCCCCCCCACTAAGTTAACTGTTTTAACCACATTCTCTGGCAATGAATTCCATTTTAATTACACGTTGAGTGAAGAAATATTTTCTCTGATTTGTTTTAAATTTACTACTTTGTAGCTTCATTGCGTGCCCCCTAGTCCTAGTATTTTTGGAAAGGGTAAACAAGCGATTCACGTCTACCCGTTCCACTCCATTCATTATTGTATATCTCCCCTCGGCCGTCTTTTCTCCAAGCTGAACAGCCCCAGCCGCTTTAGCCTTTCCTCATAGGGAAGTCATTCCACCCCCTTTATCATTTTCGTCCCCCTTCTTTGTACCTATTCTAATTACACTATATCTTTTTTTGAGATGTGGTGACCAGAATTGCACACTGTATTCAAGGTGAGGTCGCACCATGGAGCGATAGAAAGGCATTATAACATCCTCATTTTTGTTTTCCATTCCTTTCCTAATAATACCTAACATTCTATTTGCTTTCTTAGCCGCAGCAGCACACTGAGCAGAAGGTTTCAACGTATCATCAACGACGACACCTAGATCCCTTTCTTGGTCAGTGACTCCTAATGTGGAACCTTGTATCACATAGCTATAGTTTGGGTTCCTCTTTCCCACATGTATCACCTTGCAATTGCTCACATTAAACGTCATCTGCCATTTGGACGCCCAGTCTCCCAGTCCCGTAAGGTCCTCTTGCAATTTAACACCTTTGGATAATTTTGTGCCATCATCAAATTTAATTACCTCACTGGTTATTCCCAAATCTAGATCATTTATAAATATGTTAAAAAGTGGTGGTGCCAGCACAGACCGCTTCGGAACCCCACTATCTACCTTTCTCCATTGAGAATACTGACCATTTAACCCTACTCTCTGTTTTCTATCTTTTAACCAGTTTTTAATCCACAATAGAACACTACCTCCTATCCCATGACTCTCCAATTTGTCTCTGGAGTCTTTCATGAGATAACAGAAAAAAGACCTGCACGGTCCATCCAGTCTGCCCAACAAGACAACTCATATGTGCTACTTTTGTGTCTACCCTACTTTGATTTGTACCTGTGCTCTTCAGGGCACAGACCGTATAAGTCTGCCCAGCACTATCCCCGCCTCCCAACCACCAGCCCCGCCTCCCAACCACCGCCTCTGGCACAGACCGTATAAGTCTGCCCAGCACTATCCCCGCCTCTTTGTCAAATGCTTTTTGAAAATCCATATGCACAGTATCGACCAGCTCACCTTTATCCACTTGTTTGTTCACCCTTCAAAGAAATGTAGTAGATTGGTGAGGCAGGATTTCCCTTCACTAAATTCGTGTTGGCTTTGTCTCATTAATCCATGCTTTTGAATATGCTCTGTTCTTTATAGTAGTCTCTACCATTTTGCCTGGCATTGACATCAGGCTCTCCAGTCTTTTATTTCCCTGATCACCTGTGGAAACCTTTTTAAAAATTGTTGTTCTTTTGGCCACCATCCAGTCTTCCGGTACCATGCTTGATTTTAAAGATAAATCACATATTAGTAACAATAGCTCTGCAAGTTCATTTTTCAATTGTATTAATACTCTGGGATGTATACCATCCAGTCCAGTTGATTTGCTACTCTTCAATTTGTCAAATTGCCCTATTAACATCTTCCAGGCTTACAGAGAATTGATTCAGTTTCTCTGACTTGTCAGCATTGAATACCATTTCTGGTACTGTTATCTCTCCCACATCTTCCTTGGTGAAAACCAAACCAAACACTTATATCACTCCATGGTGCGACCGCACCCTGGTCGCCGCATCTTAAGAAAGATATAGCAGAATTGGAAAAGGTGCAGCGAAGGGCGACTAAAATGATAGCGGGGATGGGACGACTTCCCTATGAAGAAAGACTAAGGAGGCTAGGGCTTTCCAGCTTGGAGAAGAGACGGCTGAGGGGAGACATGATAGAGATATATAAAATAATGAGTGGAGTGGAACAGGTGGATGTGAAGCGTCTGTTCACACTTTCCAAAAATACTAGGACTAGGGGGCATGTGATTAAACTACAGTGTAGTAAATTTAAAACAAATCGGAGAAAATGTTTCTTCACCCAACGCATAATTAAACTCTGGAATTCGTTGCCAGAGAACGTGGTGAAGTGGTTACCTTGGCAGAGTTTAAAAAGGGGTTAGACGGTTTCCTAAAGGACAAGTCCATAAACCACTACTAAATGGACTTGGGAAAAATCCACAGTTCCAGGAATAACATGTATAGAATGTTTGTACGTTTGGGAAGCTCGCCAGGTGCCCTTGGCCTGGATTGGCAGCTGTCGTGGACAGGATGCTGGGCTCGATGGACCCTTGGTCTATTCCCACTATGGCATTACTTATGTACTTATGATTTGGAAGCAAAAGATGAAACAAGAAACACTTGTACACTTCAGAAACAATACTTCATATTTATGGTATTGCAGGACATAGCATTTCAATTTATAGTTGTACTGTTGTCGCTGTTTCTCCTAAATCATTGTAGTCAATGACTGGGATAAAATATTAGCCACAAGGAAGTAATGGCATTCACATGTCTATATCACATACATGTGTATAATTACTGATTTCAGAAAGCCGTTCCTTACATGCGGAGATCTACACCACGCAAAGATTTGGGTGCAGTTTCAGTGTGCCAGTCATTCCCAATTAACAAAGGGGATAGATGTTTGTAGGGAAAAAGGTCCACATTGTGTTTCACAGCAGAGTGGATGAAAGAGGTTGGAGATTTTATTACAGTTCTTCAAAATGACTCTTTTTGAAGAAATGTAATAAAATCTCCAACCTCTTTTGTCTACTCTGCTGTGTTATTGCTTGCTCTTTCTCCTTGCGGAGCATGCTCACTTGTTCGTTTGCTGTTTCACGTTGTGTTTCACACCAGCTCTTGTTGTGGTCCGTGTTACACCAGGTCCTTGTTTTGCTATTCCTGCTTTGAGGGTGTCTTTCTGAACCTCGCTGCATTTCACTCTGAGATGTATACCATCCAGCCCAGGCGATTTGCTACTCTTCAATTTGAATGGTGTTTGTTCAAACAGTCTCTGTGGGATGCTGCTGTTTGAAGAAACAGCTTGCCTTTGTGAAAAGCACGTTCAATAATTAAACTAGCAAGTATAACTCTCTATCATTTTTCTACGGAGGAAAAAGACTTCAGATGTTCAACGATCTTTGCTCCTAGGAACAATAGACCATTGCATACATCTATCCGCTATTGGGGAATATTCCCTTGTGGATAATAGTTTGAGCTCCTCATAAGTCTTTAAAAAACCTCCTTATACGTGGACTGTAAATTTAAACGTTACTTATCTGGGCTCTTAAAGACCACTGCGGCCGGGCACGCTCTACAGAAAATTTCCGTTTCACTTCAGGCTTCTTAAGGAGCGAGTTCCCTGCCCATAATACAGCCCTAAAATCAATAATGCATATAACATCATTTTAGAGAGGAAAAAAAGGTTGCTGATACTGGAGATTAAAGCATAAGGGATCCCACTTACCGTATGATCTCTTGCCCTCCTTTCTAAGGATAGTGATACTAAAATGGCCGCCACTTTTATCCACAAGGGAATATTCCCCAATAGTGGATAGATGTATAGTGGATAGAAAAGCTACGAGAATGGTAAGGGATTTGCGTTACAAGACGTATGAAGAGAGACTTGCTGACCTGAACATGCATACCCTGGAGGAAAGGAGGAACAGGGGTGATATGATACAGACATTCAAATATTTGAAAGGTATTAATCCGCAAACGAACCTTTTCCGGAGATGCGAAGGCGGTAGAACGAGAGGACATGAAATGAGATTGAAAGGGGGCAAACTCAAGAAAAATGTCAGGAAGTATTTTTTCACTGAGAGAGTAGTGGATGCTTGGAATGCCCTCCCGCAGGAGGTGGTGGAAAAGAAAACGGTAACGGAATTCAAACATGCGTGGGATAAACATAAAGGAATCCTGTTCAGAGGGAATGGATCCTAGGGAGCTTAGCCGAGATTGGGTGGCAGAGCCGGTGGTGGGAGGCGGGGATAGTGCTGGGCAGACTTATACGGTCTGTGCCAGAGCCGGTGGTGGGAGGCGGGACTGGTGGTTGGGAGGCAGGGATAGTGCTGGGCAGACTTATACCGTCTGTGCCAGAGCCGGTGGTGGGAGGCGGGACTGGTGGTTGGGAGGCGGGGATAGTGCTGGGCAGACTTATATGGTCTGTGCCAGAACTGGTGGTGGGAGGCGGGGCTGGTGGTTCGGAGGCGGGGATAGTGCTGGGCAGACTTGTACGGTCTGTGCCCTGAAAATGACAGTTACAAATCAAGGTAAGGTATACACAAAAAGTAGCACATATGAGTTTATCTTGTTGGGCAGACTGGATGGACCGTGCAGGTCTTTTTCTGCCGTCATCTACTATGTTACTATGTAGTGGATAGATGTATGCAATGGTCTATTGTTCCTAGGAGCAAAGATCGTTGAGCATCTGAAGTCTTTTTCCTCCGTAGAAAAATTATAGAGAGTAATTCTCGCTAGTTTAATTATTGAACGTGAGTTTGTCAGCACGTGCCAGTAGAGGTTTAAAATGTTACTTTGTGAAAAGCAGCAAGATGCATAAAGTCCCACTTGAAGCAGGAATACCAAGACAAGGGCCTTGTCGGGGATCCTGAACAGCATTCTTAAGCTAAGAATACTTTACTTGGAGTAAAAGACTGGTAAAATAGAAAAAGCAAAGAGTATTTTTTAGATGTATGATTGATTCAGCTGAGCTCTAGCGCTCAGGAATGACCTGCAAATTGTTTTGAGGCACCAAGCTGGTTTTTTTCTCTCCTTTCACAACAGTGTTTCTGGCTATATTGTGTTGTTTTAGGATTTGCCAGCAATTTATTGGGTGTACATGGTAGCTAAAGCCAGAGCACCAAATCCCATCCAACTCGGGTAACTTTCCTACAGAGGTCAATGTCATGGAAAGGGATTCAGGGCAATTTCAGCACAATTTAACATTGTCAAATGAACTGTCGTTAGCCAACTTGGAAACCAGTTTCTAATGTACCTACAGAGCAAGATTTATGAGAACAATCCCCTAGAAAGACATTGTCATATTTCTCCTGTGCCTGTTTCAAATTTCGTAGGCTCCGCATCGATTTATGGATACAAGTTAAACAATACAGAGGACCTGGCAGAACTCAGGAAAAAAATCGGTGTTTGTCCGCAGTTTGATGTCAAGTTTGATGTTCTTACCGTGAAAGAAAATTTAAGGCTTTTTGCGAAAATCAAAGGGATTCCTTCAAAAGAGGTGGAAAATCAGGTACTGTATACAGTAGTAAGTGTAACTGCTAGAGAAGAAGCCCAGTATGTATTTCCTTCACAGTCTCAAAGAAATGTGTTTCACCAGGATTTTAAAAGATCTAGGTGGTAGTATTCATGGTTGGAGCGCAGATTAAGGGAGCATAGGAAGTCTGGAAATTTGGACTAGACAGAGGCCTAATTGGTTTTGGTGGCTGCAGTGATGTGCTGGAGCCAGCTTGCACCAGTTCACAAGAGCCGTTTGTTAATTTTTTAAAGAATTTTTGCAGCCTGTTGTTGAAGTAGCTACTTTAACAACTGTCTCCCAAAATTTGGTCTCTGGTCCAGTGGCGTTCCTAGGGGGGCTGACACCCGGGGCGGATCGCCGATGCGCCCCGCCCCCCTGGAACAGCGCGACGCCCCCCCGGCAATAGAACCCCGATCTCCCAGTGAAAGAACCCCCCCCCCCCCCTGGGTGCACGCCGCTGGGGGGGGGGTGCCACGCGCCTGCCGGCTCTTCGTTTTCATGCTCCCTCTGCCCCGGAACAGGAAGTACCCTGTTCCGGGGCAAAGGGAGCATGAAAACGAAGAGCCGACAGGCGCGCGGCACCCCCTCCCCCAGCGGCGTGCACCCGGGGCGGACCGCCCCCCCCCCCCCTTGGTACGCCACTGCTCGGGTCCCCTCTCAGCATCGTTGTCCTCCTCCTCCTCTGTGGCTTGTTTGTGCATCTTTTCTCCCCACTGCCCGACCCTCCCCCCCCCCCCCATACAGCACCTCTCTGGCTCGCCTCGCTTTTTCCTCCCCTCGCACCAGTCCTTGCCTTTTCTTTTTGCCGCGGTTTAACTTTTTTTTAAGCAGTGCTGGCACACTTTGGCAAGATCAGGCTGCTTCAGCCAATCCCGGGGGCTTGGGGGCAGTACAGGCTGAAGGAAGGCCCCTGGGATTGGCTGAAGCAGCCTGCTCTTGCCAAAGTGTGCCAGCACTGCTTAAAAAAAAAATTAAGCACAGCAGAACAAGAAGAGGCAAGGAGCAGAGGTGTGAATGAGTTGCTGTATTCACATGGCCGTTCTTTATTGTCGGTAGCATTTTTATTTGATCTCACACAAACATTTTAAACATGCTGGCTTGTGCAGCATAGGGATGTACACAGAGGAAGAATTGCTTTGATCGGTTAGAGTGTCTTAATTTTTTAAATCAGTGTGTCATTGGGAGAAGCTGGTTATAGGGACTTCCTGTATTCCTGCAGAGATGTTAACAGACATAACATTATGAGAATCAGATTTACTATTTTTAAGTACAATTTAAAAAAAAAAATTAGGTTGAAACCTGGGAGCATTTAACATCTTTTTTTCCTGTGCCTGCATCAAAAGAAAAAGATAGCATGTAGGAACTAGGGGCTGGTGGTTGGGAGGTGGGGATAGTGCTGGGCAGACTTATACGGTCTGTGCCAGAGCCGGTGGTGGGAGGCGGGGCGGGTGGTTGGGGGGCGGGGATAGTGCTGGGCAGACTTATACGGTCTGTGCCAGAGCCGGTGGTGGGAGGCGGGGCGGGTGGTTGGGGGGCGGGGATAGTGCTGGGCAGACTTATACGGTCTGTGCCAGAGCCGGTGGTGGGAGGCGGAGCTGGTGGTTGGGAGGCGGGGATAGTGCTGGGCAGACTTATACGGTCTGTGCCAGAGCCGGTGGTGGGAGGCGGAGCTGGTGGTTGGGAGGCGGGGATAGTGCTGGGCAGACTTATACGGTCTGTGCCAGAGCTGGTGGTGGGAGGCGGGGCTGGTGGTTGGGAGGCAGGGATAGTGCTGGGCAGACTTATATGGTCTGTGCCCTGAAAAAGACAGGTACAAATCAAGGTAAGGTATACACAAAAATGGCACATGTGAGTTTATCTTGTTGGGCAGACTGGATGGACCGTGCAGGTCTTTTTCTGCCGTCATCTACTATGTTACTATGTTACTGTGTAGTCGCTTTTGTTTTGTGCATTGCAGTGGTATATTATAAACATGCACTTGCCTTTTTTATTACTACTATTTCAAAGACAGGTATTGAATAATGAGTGAAGGGCTTCTCTCATGCAGAAGTTCTGTCCAGAGTCAGTCTAAATGTGGCAACATTGTCCAGTTCAGCACACTATTAGCCAAGTTCATACAAAGTTAATTATGTTCAATGGAAAATAAATCTGTTGACTCAGACTGCTTGCTGTGTGAATATTCCATCACTGTTTCATTATTGCTACCAATCCTATATAATAATTCTCACCTCCAACCAGGGGCGTATCTGGAATCCGGCGGTAGGGGGGGCCAGAGCCAGAGAGGGGGGGCACATTTTTGCCTCCCCCCCCCCCCCGCCGCCGCCGCCGCCTCTCTCCACCCCCTCCCCGCCGTCAACCCTCCCCCGCTGCTTACTTTTGCTGGCGCCGAGGTCCGACCCGCAATCGCCGTTTTTCGTCTTCCTCCGTGGCCATGCTTCCAGGAAGTAACGCTGCAGTGCTGATTCGTTGAATCCAGTTCGGCGTCTGACGTCAGACGTCGAACTGGATTCAACGAATCAGCACTGCAGCGTTACTTCCTGGAAGCATGGCCACGGAGGAAGACGAAAAACGGCGATTGCGGGTCGGACCTCGGCGCCAGCAAAAGTAAGCAGCGGGGGAGGGTTGACGGCGGGGAGGGGGGCCAGGGCGAAATCTGCGGGGGCCCAGGCCCCTGTGGCCCCACGCAGATACGCCCCTGCCTCCAACGTTCTATGCTTGGGACCGTGGCTCCCTGGCTGCAAGTGGTCTGCGAGGCAGACACGCACGGACGTCACGCGTGTTTCCCTACTCCTCCTACTGCCTTGGAATCAGCTGTCACCCCCCCCCCCCCCCGCGCTATGGCCCCCTCGAAACCCACCCCCTCCCGCGAACCTGTCGACCCCCCCCCCCGGAACGCCGAAAACTGCCGCCGCCGTTGTTGTGCTACCTTCCCTTCCCTTCCCGTAGGTTATTCAATCATCTTCTTAGAAAGTTTAACTCCGTGCGTCAGACGTCAGACGCACAGAGTTAAACTTTCTAAGAAGATGATTGAACAACCTACGGGAAGGGAAGGGAAGGTAGCACAACAACGGCGGCGGCGGTGGCGGCAGTTTTCAGTGTTCCGGGGGGGGGGGATCGACAGGTTCGCGGGAGGGGGTGGGTTCGAGGGGGCCATAGCATGGGGGGGGGGGGGAATTGTCTGCCTAAGGCCCGTTTCCTACTAGTAATTACATATTAAGGGAATTTGCTTTAAACTTTGTTTTAATTCATTTATCCAATCCTTACATGCACATGCTTTTTAAACCTAAAGGTGAATCCTAAGGGTGGTTGAATAATTAGGTGTGAACTGTGTTTCTGACTTTACTTATTTTGGACTGCTTTGGGTCCTGCTGATCTGTACAGCTGCTGTCTGGAATTTTGGAAGATGGAAATGAGAAGATAATTAAGTTTTGGATGTATTATGTATGCGTCAGGTTTTGAATGTGCGTCTGCCAGAACTGGTTTTAGACATGGCTGGAACCCACAAAACAAAAAATCCTCACTCATTGGCCTTCAATCTCCAGAATAGCAGTGGTAAATCTCTAGCTTTGAGATGGGCCACCCTTGATGTATCTGGACTCCTTTACCTTTGCTGGCAGGGATACCGAGCCCCGCCGTCCAAATAAATGGACTGCCGCTGCTCCCCGCTGCTTGTTTCTGGTTCTAAGCAGCATGCCAGGACTTCTTGCGCATGTATGCATAAGAATTCCTGGCATGTTGCTCATTGCCGCCGCCCCCCCCCCCCAAAATCATCATCAACGCCGCCGCCGCCACCCCCTCCCGCCCACCCGAGGTACCTTGGCTGGCCCTGCCAGCTGCAGGCAGTATGGCTTCTTCTTCTGCCCAGCACTGCCTGCCCCTGCGGCTACTTTCCTCAGGTCACACATGCTCAGTCTCAAAACTGAGCATGCGTGGCCTGAGGGCCCAGCGGCTGCTAGGCAGGCAATGCAAGGGGAGCCCGGCGCCGGAGTTTTCTCTCTCCTGCTGCTGTTGGGACACGATCACTCGAGTCCTGTCAGGAGCAGGAAAGAGAGAGAGACCCCTGCGCCGGACCCCCCCCCCCCCCCCCCCGGAGGTCTTGGCCCAGGGAATTTTTTGCACCCCCCCCCCCTCTCGGCGGCATGGGTTTTGTGTGCAAGCAGGTCCATTTACTAAGCCACGTAAGCGTCTACGTGCGCCCAATGCATGCCAAAATGGAGTTACCACCTGGCTACCGCGTGGCTCT
Source organism: Microcaecilia unicolor (assembly GCF_901765095.1). Classification (NCBI taxonomy): domain Eukaryota; kingdom Metazoa; phylum Chordata; class Amphibia; order Gymnophiona; family Siphonopidae; genus Microcaecilia; species Microcaecilia unicolor. The sequence goes on along the minus strand of NW_021963090.1, from coordinate 155,340 downwards.
TCTGTTAATTTCAATTTTTTTGCATGTGTGTGATAGTCGCATCCGAAAAATAATTTTTATTTTCAGACGCGTGTATTGGACACGTGCCAAAGTGGCATTTGGCACGCATAGGTCATTACCGCACAGTTACCGCATGAGACTTTACTGCTAGGTCAATGGCTGGCGGTAAGGTCTCAGACCCAAAATGGACGCGCGCCGATTTTCATTTTGCCGCACGTCCATTTTCAGCAAAAACTTTAAAAAGGCCTTTTTTTACAGGCGCACTGAAAAATGGGCCTGCGCGCACCCAAAACCCACGCCTACACTACCGCAGGCCATTTTTCAGCGCACCTTAGTAAAAGGACCCCAGAATCTCTTAAGGAGAGGAAGGGACTGGAGGGCTTAGTAGTTGGTGTAGATGGGCAGACTGGAAAGACTGTTTGGACTGTTTCCATGATATTTCAGACTTTGGTATGCCTTTTTTGTAGATAAAACACATTATGACTATGTTGGAAATAAATAATATTCAAGATACACAAGCCAAGTCCTTAAGTGGTGGCCAGAAGAGGAAGTTGACCTTTGCTGTTGCTGTTCTGGGAGACCCACAGGTAAGAGTTGATTTGAGCCAACCAGCTTGCATAATTATTGTTCTGTGACCTTAGGACCAGGGCACGTTGCAGAACATTCAGCAAAATAAGAATGTCTCTCCAGTTTGTGGGTAGGATGGCTTTCCATCATCTACTACTACTACTATTTAGCATTTATATAGCGCTACAAAGCGTACGCAGCGCTGCACAAACATAGAAGAAAGACAGTCCCTGCTCAAAGCTTACAATCTAATAGACAAAAATAATAAAGTAAGCAAATCAATTAATGTGTAGAGGAAAGAGGAGAGGAGGGTAGGTAGAAGCGAGAGGTACAAGTGGTTACAAGTCAAAAGCAATGTTAAAGAGGTGGGCTTTCAGTCTAGATTTAAAGGTGGCCAAGGATGGGGCAAGGAGTAGGGGCTCAGGAAGTTTATTCCAGGCGTAGGGTGCAGCGAGTCAGAAGGAGCGAAGTCTGGAGTGGGCAGTAGTGGAGAAGGGAACAGATAAGAAGGATTTATCCATGGATTGGAGCGCACGAGAAGGGGAGTAGGGAAGGCCGAGTGTGGAGAGATACTGGGGAGCAGCAGAGTGAATACATTTATAGGTTAGTAGAAGTTTAAACAGGATGCGAAAACGGATAGGGAGCCAGTGAAGCGACCTGAGGAGAGGGGTAGTATGAGTAAAGCGACCCTGGCGGAAGACGAGACGGGCAGCAGAGTTTTGAACCGATTGGAGAGGGGAGAGGTGACTAAGTGGAAGGCCAGCAAGAAGCAGATTGCAGTAGTCTAAATGAGAGGTGACAAGGGTGTGGATGAGGGTTTTGGTAGAGTGTTCGGAAAGAAAGGGGCGGATTTTACGGATGTTGTAAAGAAAGAAACGACAGGTCTTGGCGATCTGCTGGATATGAGCAGAGAAGGAGAGAGAAGAGTCAAAGATGACTCCAAGGTTTCAAACTGAGGAGACAGGGAGAATGATAGAGCCATCAACAGAAATAGAAAATGGGGGGAGTGGGGAGGTGGGTTTGGGGGGAAAATGAGAAGCTCGGTTTTGGTCATGTTTAATTTCAGGTGGCGTTGAGACATCCAGACATCTGAGAAAAACTGTGCACGAAGAGAGATCAAAAGAAAATCATGTCCTTAGGATCCTAAGGTACCAATTGGACTTCCCACCCAGGAACAAGAAAATCAACGCCTTTTAAACCCTAGGTCCAATAAGAACAGGACAACATCGTATATATGAGGATTAGGTAAAGGGTTATGTGCCGAAAGGTACTTTGAAGAGGTGGGCTTGAAGTAAGGATTTGAAGATGGGCAGGGAGGGGGCTTGGCGTATGGGCTCAGGAAGTTTATTCCAAGCATGGGGTGAGGCAAGGCAGAAAGGGCAGAGCCTGGAGTTGGCAGTGGTGGAGAAAGGTACTGAGAGGAGGGATTTGTCCTGTGAGCGGAGGTTACGGGTAGGAACGCGTACGGGGAGATGAGGGAAGAGAGGTAATGAGGGGCTGCAGATTGAGTGCATTTGTAGGTTAGTAGGAGAAGCTTGAACTGTATACGGTATCTGATTGGGAGCCAGTGAAGTGACTTGAGGAGAGGGGTGATGTGAGCATATCGGTCTATGCGGAAGATAAGACGCGCGGCAGAGTTCTGGATGGATTGAAGGGGGGATAGAGATGGTTGAGTGGGAGGCCAGTGAGTAGTAGGTTGCAATAGTCAAGGCGAGAGGTAACGAGAGAGTGGACGAGGGTTCGGGTGGTCTATTTAGAAAGAAACGGGCGAATTTTGCTAATATAGAGAAAGAAGCGACAGGTCTTGGCTGTTTGTTGGATATGCGTAGAAAAGGAGAGGGAGGAGTCGAGGATGAGTCCGAGGTTGCTCAATGATGGGATAAATCCTAGTCACTTTTTGAATAGTGACACAGCCAGGGGGAATGGGGGGAATAACACAGCAGCTAGGTTATACCCTTCTGCCCGAGAGCTCGCCTGGTTAATTTTTGGTGATGAAACCTGTATATAGTTCATAAAAAATATATTAATGAATAGTTTCACGCATGCTTAAAGCTGGTTCGGGGGGAAATTATCAACGTGAGCTACTGTTAATCTCAGTTAATAGTAACCAGGTCTCATTGCATAAAATGGGATCTGTGATAAAATAACAGGCCCCCTGTTCAGCCAGCGGCCATCAGCGTTTTGCTGACCACTGCCAGGATTATCCCTGGAAATTCAGCGCTGGGTCATATCTGAACTCTGGAACTGAATTTCTGGGTATAAGCAGGGCCGCCGAGAGACTAGGCCGGGCCCTGGGCAAGGCCCCCCCCCCCCCCCTGCTGCTGTGGCCCCCCCATCGCTCCCCCCACTGCATTTTATTAATAGAATATCATAGCATTTTTTAGATGATATTCCATTAATAAAGTTTGTTCTTTCCACTGATCCGCTTTGTGGGTTTCCATCTTGGAGTTTGCGGATCGGCTGCCTTGCTGTTTTCTGGAAAATGGCGTACAGGTGAAAAGGAGGCTTAGAAGGGCCTTTTTACTAAGCCGCCTAGGGGCCTACACGCAGGGCCCTGCCAAGGGTCTGTGGCACCCCCCTGCAGAAGATCAGTTGGCGCCCCCAGCGCCCCCCGCAGACGAACAGTTGGCGTGCGCGTGCCCCCTCCCCCCCCCCGTGAAAATGATTGCTGCCCTCCCATCCATGCTCCTCTCTCCCCTGCCCTCCCGCTCCCATGTCCCAACTGCCCACCCTCTTCTCCCCCCACAAGATCCCTTTTAAATTTACCTCCGTCCGGCAGCGAAGGCGCAGCGTCAGTGAAGGAGGTGGCGCTCCCGATGTCTCTACTAGTCTTCCCTTCGCTCAATGTCCCACCTTCTTCTAACGTCATTTCCTAATACCTAATATTGAGCAGTAGGTAGCTGGCTATCCCCTGCTGAATGTACCATTTAACCGGTCAGGTGCCATTCCTGGCCGGTTAAATAGTTTTGAGTGTCGGGAGGAAAGTTGTTGCCAAAGCCTTGAATGTTTTAGCATCTTCCTCTTCCCGAACCTCCTTAGGCAGCTCATTCCGATAACATGGTGCCAACCAGAAAAATGCTGTCTTAGAGGTCCACCGATAACATACAAGCAATCGATGTGGCGCCATTAAGCTGATGTATGATCAACTTCTGTTCCTCCCTTAAAACACCTGTTGGGGCAGTAAAGTATGTTCTTGATAAATATTATTTTAGAAACACAGAACTCCAGTTTGTAGGATCCTTTCGTCTCTCTGGTGATGGAGCTCATACTCCTTTTCTTTTGGCAGGTATTGCTCTTAGATGAGCCGACCTCAGGGCTGGATCCCAACTCCAGATACTTCTTATGGACTCTACTGAAAGAGCGTAAAGCGGGACGGGCCACTTTGCTGAGCACCCAGTTCATGGATGAAGCTGACATATTGGCTGGTGAATGTTGTCCCTTCTTATAAACCTGAAAATTACTAAGGCACAGCGAAAAATGGCCTATGCTGGTGCAAGTGCGTGCTTTGGCCACGCGCAAGTCCATTCCTCAGTGCGCTTGCACAAAAGGCCTTTTGCTTTGTGTCCGAAAATGGACGTGTGGCAGAATTAAAACCAGCGGGCATCCATTTTCGGCATGAGACCTTACCGCCACCCGTTGATTTAGCGGTAAGGTGTCCTGCGTTAACCGGGCAGTAATTGTCAGCGCACGTACACTGCCGATTGCCATCAGGTAAGCGCCACACGGTAGAAAATTTCTACCGCGTGGTTTGGACGCGCGTCAAAAATGGAATTACCGCCCAAGGCACGTGGTAGCCAGGCGGTAGTTCCAATTTGACACGCATTCTACGCACGTAGGCACCTACGTGTCTTAGTAAAAGGGCCCCTTAGAATTTGGATAACCTAAGGGAGTCTGTCTACTGAGCATTAGGGTGCAATTCAGTAATTTGTCGCCCAAAGTTAGGCGCCAGGAGGATCTGAGCTAAGGGTGCTCTGCATGGAACTACCTTTACAGAATATAGTGATACCTCGGTTTTCGTCGATAATCCGTCCGAAAACAATCGGCGAATTCCGAAACCGACGAAAACCGAGGCAATCATCAGGGGAAGGCTCAAACCCTTCAAAATCTCTCTCATGCACACATCCTGGGCAAAACCAACGCCACACTGAGCAGGAGAACGCGTGGGTCGCCCTTTGTTTTCGCAAAATTAGCAGCGAGGTCATGTAGGCACGTCGACGAAATCCGAGACAAATTTTTGCGAAAACAATCGGCGAAATCTGAAACCGACGATAACCAAAGTCAACGAAAACCGAGGTATTACTGTACTAGTGTAGTGTGTGTTTCACATTTAACTCTGGACGCAAGCACTTATGCCCATCAAAGACTGGTGTAAATGCCGGCGTCCAATTAATGGCAGTTAGGCGTGTAAATGATATTATTCTGTAATTTTGCACTTAAATTCTGGGAACGTCCCTGACCCGCCCATGCCCCTTCCTTGGCCACACCCCCCAAGTTACGCACTATGAAATTTAGGTGCTCATGTTATAGAAAAGGGCTTAAGATGGATCCGCATGTAACTCCCAATTACTGCTAATTAAGTTCCTGTTAACACTAGGTTCTTGATACTTAAAATCTAATTAGCCAATTAGTTTACAAACAGGGCAATTGTCCTGGGCCTCCATGTCACTGGGGGGCCCCAAACCTGCTTGAAGTTGAAAGAGGGACAGTATGCAAGCAAGCTTTGGGGTGCCCCTTCCCTAGCATCTGCCCTGGGCCCCATCATGTCTAGCACCAACCCTGCAGGTAGGCCCGGGAGGCCTATCCTGTAGGAGGCAGTGGCGTAGCCACAGGTGGGCTGGGGTGGACCAGGGCCTACCCACATAGGGCTCAGGCCCACCCAACAGTAATACACATTTAACAGTAGCTGGTGGGGATCCCAATCTCTGCCAGCTGAAGACTTCCCCCTGATGGTAACGAAAACGCTACTCTCCATGATACCGGCACCTGCACATTCTCAGTTTTCAGCGCCTGCCTGCTGCAGACTGCTTTTCCACCAGCTGAGATATTTTTTTTGGTGGGGTGGAGAACACTTGGTGCCCACCCACTTCTTGCCTAGGCCCACCCAAAATCTGCTGTCTGGCTATGCCCCTGGTAGGAGGAGGGGGGGTTAGCTTGATCAGGGGGAGGAGGTGGGAGAGAGGCTTGGTGCTGCTGGGGAGGGGTTATCGGCACTGGAAGGGGGGGGGATCGGGGGGGGGGGGGGGATCAGCACCAGAATTAGAGAAGGGGGTGATCTAAAGGACTAAGGGCATTTTTAAATGTTATGCGGGTCCAGGCCAACCTTCAGCTGTGGCCTGCATAACTGTGTTATGTGGACCCTAATGGATATCAGCCGGGACCCGCATAAGCTCCGGCGGTCACTGTTTCCGTAATTAGCCCCGGATACGTAGTGCCGGTGCCTGCACATGGCCCAGAATTAAATATCTGGGGTCAATTATAACTCCTTTTGAAAACTGACCCAGTTTTTACACTAGCAAAATAGTCGGTTGTAAAACCCTTTCTTACACTCTTTCCTTGTAGATCGAAAAGCGGTGATCTCCCACGGAAGGTTAAAATGCATTGGTTCTTCTCTGTATTTGAAGAGAAAATGGAACGTTGGTTATCACTTGAGGTAATAGCACTGCTTTTTGTTTAAACTCAGGGTTACCATATTTTGTCCTCTGAAAAAGAGGACACATGCCCCGCCCCTTTTGCATCCTCACCCCGCCCCCCCGGGTCACTTATTCCCCTCCCCTTACTTACTATCTACTGCCCTGGTGGTCTAGTGACCTCTTCAGGGCAGGAAAGAGCCCCCTCTTTCCTGCCCGGAGCGCTGCCCTCACGAGGCTACTTCAACTCTCGGCGGTCATTTTGAATCCCGAGACCGTCACAGCAACAGGATGCAGGGCAAGGGCAGCGCTCCGGGCAGGAAAGCGGGGGCTCTTTCCTGCCCCAAAGAGGTCACTAGACCACCAGGGCAGTAGATAGTAAGTAAGGGGAGGCTAGGATAGGCCCGCCGTCCGCCCGCCCGCCCGCCCGCCCGTTTGTCCAGAAATCCGGACAAACGGGCGGACTGCCAAAATCCGCCCGGACATGCCCTCAAAAAGAGGACATGTCCGGGTAAATCCGGACATATGGTAACCTTATTTGAACTGGATAACGATTTGGGTGTTTTATCAAGCCTTTTGCCTTGTGCAAAACAGGCTGTACACATGGAGGATGCTTTTCACGTAGAGAAAGCTTCATAAAATTGAGAATTTATTTATGCAAAGTTATTCCTGCTATTTACATAGCAGCACTTACGCATTTAAGTTATAAAGATAGTTGTTGCCATGTAAACTTTTGGCCAGCCCCAAATCCAGCCCAAATTTAATCCGCATAATTTTGGCGTTATAGTGACTTATACGCCTAAAGTTAAGTGTATATTTAGTAGCAATTTACTACAAATGTACTTTGTGGCCTGCACCATTACCAATTGCGTAGGTGTTTTTCAGTGGCGACCCAGACTGGTATTCTGCACTAATTCTTTTGTTCCTTTTCTAAACACTTAAGCATGCAAATCGGCGAAACGTGTGATTCCGATAGAATGACATCTCTGGTCCAGCAGTACATCCCAGATGCCAAGTTATCAGGACAAAATAAAGAAGAGCTGATTTATGCTCTACCCTTTGAGAACGTGGACGCCTTTCCAGGTGACTATTACTGTCGGGGGGGGGGGGGGGGGAATGTTTTTGGAGAGGGGAGGGATATCTCTTCCGAATTTCCTTCTTTCTTGTCTAGCTCAGGGGCCCTTTTACTAAAGGTTTACTGTGCAGCAACTCGGAACGGCCGCCGGCGATAGTTCTGCCTCGAGCGTGTGCCATTTCTGGCGCAATGTAAAATAATTCCGCATTTTCTAGCCCGAGAGCCCTTACCGCCACCTCAGTGGGTGGCGGTATGGGCTCCCCTCCCCGCATGGGCCACATGGGAAGAATAATCTTACCGCATGGTCATGTCTTTTTTAGGGGCTTTTTACACGCTGCGGTAAAAAGGGCCCTGGCGCACGGCAAAAACATACCACGGCTTGGCAAAAAGACCCCTCAGTTTGGAAGTGGGGGCTGAAGTCCCTGATGCCAGAGGTTACACTTTCTCAATTCTAGTGACGAAGGAGGACTAATTTCACTACCTTGGAGGCTTTCTTGATTGAGTTGACCTGTCAGATTTTAGACTATTATTATTATTATTATTATTATTATTTGTATAGTGCTACCAGACGCACGCAGCGCTGAACACCTGACATAGAGAGACACAGTCCCTGCTCAATAGAGCTTACAATCTAAAATAATACAGACAGACAAGACAGTTAAGGGCGAGGGAAGTACTGGGTGAGAAGGAGCAAGGGGGGAGGCAAATGAGTAGTGGCTAGGAGTCAAAAGCAGCAGTGAAAAGGTGGGTTTTCAGCATAGATTTGAAAACAAGTAGAGATGGAGCTAGACGTATAGGCTCGGGAAGTTTATTCAAGGCATAAGGTGCCACGAGAAAAGGTACAGAGAAGGGCAACGAAAATGATAAAGGGGATGGGACGAGTTTCCTATGAGGAAAGGCTAAAGCGGCTAGGGCTCTTCAGCTTGGAGAAAAGGCGGCTGAGGGGGAGATATGATAGAAGTCTATGAAATAATGAGTGGAGTTGAACGGGTAGATGTGAAGCGTCTGTTTACGCTTTCCAAAAATACTAGGACTGGGGGGCATGTGATGAAGCTACAATGTAGTAAATTTAAAATGAATCGGAGAAAATGTTTCTTCACTCAATGTGTAATTAAACTCTGGAATTCGTTGCCAGAGAATGTGGTAAAGGCAGTTAGCTTAGCAGGGTTTAAAAAAGGTCTGGATGGCTTCCTAAAGGAAAAGTCCATAGACCATTATTAAATTGACTTGGGGAAAATCCACTGCTTATTTCTGGGATAAGCAGCATAAAATGTAGTGAGCTTTTTTGGGATCTTGCCAGGTATTTGTGACCTGGATTGGCCACTGTTGGAAACAGGATGCTGGGCTTGATGGACCTTTGGTCTGTCCCAGTGTGGCAATACTTATGACTGAGACTAGCTCCAACACGCTGTCTTGACCACTTTTTTCTTGTGGACCACCCTGCCTGGCAGAATCTTAAAACTGGTCTCACAGCACATTGCAGAGGACAACAAAAAAAAAAGACGGGGTGGACCTTCCAGTTTGCCCACTTCCATCTACGCTGCTAAGGATATACCCCATTGGCCAACTGTAGAAGTTGTGAAATTTTACCCCTAATCCAAGTTGGTTTTCATTGTTTTCTTCACTGTTTGTTGTCCCGGGTAGATGAGCATATAAGATTAATAGATGTTTCCTCTTTCTCTGCAGATCTTTTCTGTGTTTTGGACACAATGGGTCAGGATATTGTTCATTATGGAGTCTCCATGGGAACTTTAGACCAAGTGTTCCTGAAGTTAGAGGGAGAGGCTGAAACTGATCAAGAAGGTAATAATGAAAAAAACCCAAGAATGTCAAATTTCACTGAGGTGCCCTTTACTAAAGGGTTGGCATGCAGCAACAGGCTTGTCATGCGCCAGTCAGGAAGTACCGCCGGGCTACCGCAGGATCCAGGCGGTAGTTCCTACCCCCAGCGCATTCCATTTCTGGCACTACAAAAATACTTTCTATTTTTGTAGCACCGGTGCTTACCCGGCGGTAATCAGGCAGGGTCAGTGGGTGGCGGTAAGGGGTCGTCCCCTCCCCCCGAAATGGCCGCAAGGCAAGTGATTCACTTACCGCATGGCCATTTCTTTTCCAGCAAAAAAGACAGCATTTTACCCGCTGCGGTAAAAGGAGGCCTCAGCGTATGACAAAAACACACATCTTAGCACAGGCCTCCTTTTTAGCGCAACTTAGTAAAAGGACCCTGTAATGAAGAATCAAAGTTTCTCTCTGGTTTGTTTCAGGGCTTGGATTGCAGCCAGGCAGAGAGTCTCAGCGGGCACAAAGAGCCTGAGTAACACATCTGCTCCCGTTCTGAAAACCTCCGCCTCTCTGCTCTTAGCTTCCAGCTTTTATACTGACCAATAAACATGATCTCATTCAATTGAATAAGGCTTATGTGTAGCTAAGGAGAGTGACAGTTTCTTAACGCATCCCCCAGGAACTGGCCAGGTTTCCAGAGATTCATGTGAAACATCATCCCTAGCCCTGAGCATGTTGTCATTCCATCTCGGCCCTGTCTCAAGTGGCATCTTGCCTTGGGTCGCCCCTGAACTCATCCCCTATGGTATTCTAAGCATCTGAAGTAAGACCTGCTGCTAGACGCCACAACGGCCATTTTGAAGTAGGAAAGGCAATGGGCAGAAGTGAGTTGGAGACACGCCCATAGCCCACCTGTGCTCCGCCCACATACAAGCCTCCCTCACAGTTATATGCTATGGGGCGCTTTTACAAAGCTGCGGCAAAAAGTGGCCTGTGGCAGTGCGAGCACATCTTTTGGGCGCGCGCTGGCCCACTTTTTACCGCGTCCTGGAAAAGGAGCCTTTTATTAAGGGGCCAGAAAATAGATGTGCGGCAAAATAAAAACCAGAGCGCGTCCATTTTCGGCCTGAGACCTTACCGTCACCCATTGACTTAGTGGTAAGGACTCACCAGTGCATTTTTGTCTAGCAAAAAAGGTGCTGGTACTCAAATGCTAGGTCGCCTTTCAGGGGTGGGTTGATCACTGACGGGCCCACCCCACAATGGCCAGGCCCCCTACAACCTGTCACAGAATATATGACAATGCAGAATCGGTGTGTAGAGCCTGAGCTCGTTCATTAAAACTTGGGGTCCATGGGTCAATTTTAGCAGACAGTGGAAAAGGTGCCAGTACTCAGTACCCCCAAGTACCCCCTCAAAAAAAGCCCTGCTTTTATCACATGTAGCAGTGATTTTGATTTCTACAGGCATTTCTTTTTCATTTAGGGGGCTTATCAACATGAGCTATTGTTAAGACATGTTATTTTACTGTTAACTTGTAATTAGCTTGATTGTTCTATACTTGGCTCACTTTTGATAATGTGATGTCATAATGCCTCATTCCACCAATGGCTAACAGCCAACCTCATCAGTGATGTCACAAAGGCCTGATCACCCACACGTGGGTCCCTTTATCCAGTGCGTTTGTTCTAGCAAATGAGGTGTCAGTACTCAAATGCTAGGCCACCCTTCAGGGGTGGAGTGATCACTGAGGGACCCACCCCACAATAGCCAGGCCCCCTGCAACCAGTTACAGAATCTACGACAAGGCAGAATTGGTGTGTAGAGCCTGAGCGCTTTCATTACAACTTGAGGACCATGGGCCAATTTTAGCAGACCATGGAAAAGGTGCCGGTACTCAGTACCCCCCGAGTACCCCCTCAAAAAAAGCCCTGCTTTTATCACATGTAGCAGTGATTTTGATTTCTACTGGCATTTCTTTTTCATTTAGGGGGCTTATCAACATGAGCTATTGTTAAAGACATGTTATTTTACTGTTAACTTGTAATTAGCTTGATTGTTCTATACTTGGCTCACTTTTGATAATGTGATGTCATAATGCCTCATTCCACCAATGGCTAACAGCCAACCTCATCAGTGATGTCACAAAGGCCTGATCACCCACACGTGGGTCCCTTTATCCAGTGCATTTGTTCTAGCAAATGAGGTGCCGGTACTCAAATGCTAGGCCACCCTTCAGGGGTGGGGTGATCACTGAGGGACCCACCCCACAATAGCCAGGCCCCCTGCAACCAGTCACAGAATCTATGACAAGGCAGAATTGGTGTGTAGAGCCTGAGCTCTTTCATTAAAACATGGGGTCCATGGGTCAATTTTAGCAGACAACGGAAAAGGTGCCAGTACCCCCAAGTACCCCCTCAAAAAAAAAGCCCTGGGACTCACGTGCTATCCATGCTAGTATAGCTTAGTAAATACGGGGGGGGGGGGGGGGGGGGGCGTTATTTTTACTGATTGTTTTCCAGTTTTTTTTTTTCAAACAGAATGCACATGCATAGTTGTAACATTTGTCTCATTTCAGTTTTGGAACTAGGGATTCAGTACATTTGCTTTTAGACTCAAATTTCAGTAACATTTGAAGTTTAATATTTGGGGCAGTTATTTCACTGTGCCCATTGTTGTATTTGAATGATTGATGTCTCATTTGTGATGTTGTTGTGTATGGATGTTGTGTACCACCATTGTGATAAGGAAGGTGTTTAGCAAGTAGGGCTGTACCAAATATTTGTATTCAATTTGGTTCGACCCCAAATAGTGCCCTGAATACATTATTTGCATTCGGTCAAATAGTGATTTACTACTACTACTATAAATCATTTCTATAGCGCTACCAGTCGTACGCAGCGCTTCACAGTTGAACATGAAGAAAAGACAGTCCCTGCCCAAAAGAGCTTACAATCTAAATCAGGACAGACAGACAGGACAAATAAGGGATAAGGGTAGGACAGACAGATAGGACACATAGGAATGATTCTAAATGGAATGTTGCTACTATTGGAGATTCTGTTGCTACTGTTTGAGATTCTACATGGAATCTTAATGTTGCTATTCCACTAGCAACATTCCATGTAGAAGCCTGCCCTTGCAGATCAGCAACGCGGCCGCGCAGGCTTCTGTTTCTGTGAGTCTGACGTCCTGCACGTACGTGCAGGACGTCAGACTCACAGAAACAGAAGCCTGCGCGGCCGCATTGCTGATCTGCAAGGGCAGGCTTCTACTACTACTATAAATCATTTCTATAGCGCTACCAGTCGTACGCAGCGCTTCACAGTTGAACATGAAGAAAAGACAGTCCCTGCCCAAAAGAGCTTACAATCTAAATAAGGACAGACAGACAGACAGGACAAATAAGGGATAAGGGCAGGACAGACAGATAGGACACACAGGGAAAAGGGACTATTGAAGAGAGGAAGACAAGATAAAGGTTACGAGCAGGTGACAAGTTAGGAGTCAAAAGCAGCATCAAACAGGTAGGTCTTTAGCCCGGATTTGAAGGCGGCCAGGGATGGAGCTTGACGTAATGGCTCAGGAAGCCTATTCCAGGCATAAGGTGCGGCGAGATAAAAGGAATGGAGTCTGGAGTTAGCGATGGAGGAGAAGGGTGCAATTAGGAGAGATTTGCCTAGTGAACGGAGTTCCTGGGAAGGAGTGTAGGGAGAGATGAGGGTAAAGAGGTAGTGAGGGGCAGCAGAGTGAATGCACTTATTAGCATTTGTATAGCGCTACCAGAGGCACGCAGCGTTGAACACCTGATACAAAGAGACAGTCCCTGCTCAAAACTACTACTACTACTACTACAAATCATTTCTACAGCGCTACCAGATGTACGCAGCGCTTCACAATTGAACATGAAGAAAAGACAGTCCCTGCTCAAAAGAGCTTACAATCTAAATCAGGACAGACAGACAGGACAAATAAGGGATAAGGGTAGGACAGACAGATAGGACACATAGGAATGATTCTAAATGGAATGTTGCTACTATTGGAGATTCTGTTGCTACTGTTTGAGATTCTACATGGAATCTTAATGTTGCTATTCCACTAGCAACATTCCATGTAGAAGCCTGCCCTTGCAGATCAGCAATGCGGCCGCGCAGGCTTCTGTTTCTGTGAGTCTGACACGTGCAGGACGTCAGACTCACAGAAACAGAAGCCTGCGCGGCCGCGTTGCTGATCTGCAAGGGCAGGCTTCTACTACTACTATAAATCATTTCTATAGCGCTACCAGTCGTACGCAGCGCTTCACAGTTGAACATGAAGAAAAGACAGTCCCTGCCCAAAAGAGCTTACAATCTAAATAAGGACAGACAGACAGGACAAATAAGGGATAAGGGCAGGACAGACAGATAGGACACACAGGGAAAAGGGACTATTGAAGAGAGGAAGACAAGATAAAGGTTACGAGCAGGTGACGTTAGGAGTCAAAAGCAGCATCAAACAGGTAGGTCTTTAGCCCGGATTTGAAGGCGGCCAGGGATGGAGCTTGACGTAATGGCTCAGGAAGCATATTCCAGGCATAAGGTGCGGCGAGATAAAAGGAATGGAGTCTGGAGTTAGCGATGGAGAAGAAGGGTGCAATTAGGAGAGATTTGCCTAGTGAACGGAGTTCCTGGGAAGGAGTGTAGGGAGAGATCAGGGTAAAGAGGTAGTGAGGGGCAGCAGAGTGAATGCACTTATTAGCATTTGTATAGCGCTACCAGAGGCACGCAGCGTTGAACACCTGATACAAAGAGACAGTCCCTGCTCAAAACTACTACTACTACTACAAATCATTTCTACAGCGCTACCAGATGTACGCAGCGCTTCACAATTGAACATGAAGAAAAGACAGTACCTGCTCAAAAGAGCTTACAATCTAAATCAGGACAGACAGACAGGACAAATAAGGGATAAGGGTAGGACAGACAGATAGGACACATAGGAATGATTCTAAATGGAATGTTGCTACTATTGGAGATTCTGTTGCTACTGTTTGAGATTCTACATGGAATCTTAATGTTGCTATTCCACTAGCAACATTCCATGTAGAAGCCTGCCCTTGCAGATCAGCAATGCGGCCGCGCAGGCTTCTGTTTCTGTGAGTCTGACGTCCTGCACGTACGTGCAGGACGTCAGACTCACAGAAACAGAAGCCTGCGCGGCCGCGTTGCTGATCTGCAAGGGCAGGCTTCTACTACTACTATAAATCATTTCTATAGCGCTACCAGTCGTACGCAGCGCTTCACAGTTGAACATGAAGAAAAGACAGTCCCTGCCCAAAAGAGCTTACAATCTAAATAAGGACAGACAGACAGGACAAATAAGGGATAAGGGCAGGACAGACAGATAGGACACACAGGGAAAAGGGACTATTGAAGAGAGGAAGACAAGATAAAGGTTACGAGCAGGTGACAAGTTAGGAGTCAAAAGCAGCATCAAACAGGTAGGTCTTTAGCCCGGATTTGAAGGCGGCCAGGGATGGAGCTTGACGTAATGGCTCAGGAAGCCTATTCCAGGCATAAGGTGCGGCGAGATAAAAGGAATGGAGTCTGGAGTTAGCGATGGAGGAGAAGGGTGCAATTAGGAGAGATTTGCCTAGTGAACGGAGTTCCTGGGAAGGAGTGTAGGGAGAGATGAGGGTAAAGAGGTAGTGAGGGGCAGCAGAGTGAATGCACTTATTAGCATTTGTATAGCGCTACCAGAGGCACGCAGCGTTGAACACCTGATACAAAGAGACAGTCCCTGCTCAAAACTACTACTACTACTACTACAAATCATTTCTACAGCGCTACCAGATGTACGCAGCGCTTCACAATTGAACATGAAGAAAAGACAGTCCCTGCTCAAAAGAGCTTACAATCTAAATCAGGACAGACAGACAGGACAAATAAGGGATAAGGGTAGGACAGACAGATAGGACACATAGGAATGATTCTAAATGGAATGTTGCTACTATTGGAGATTCTGTTGCTACTGTTTGAGATTCTACATGGAATCTTAATGTTGCTATTCCACTAGCAACATTCCATGTAGAAGCCTGCCCTTGCAGATCAGCAATGCGGCCGCGCAGGCTTCTGTTTCTGTGAGTCTGACGTCCTGCACGTACGTGCAGGACGTCAGACTCACAGAAACAGAAGCCTGCGCGGCCGCATTGCTGATCTGCAAGGGCAGGCTTCTACTACTACTATAAATCATTTCTATAGCGCTACCAGTCGTACACAGCGCTTCACAGTTGAACATGAAGAAAAGACAGTCCCTGCTCAAAAGAGCTTACAATCTAAATCAGGACAGACAGACAGGACCAATAAGGATAACGGTAGGACAGACAGAAGGACACATAGGGAAGGGACTATTGAAGAGAGGAAGACAAGATAAAAATTACGAGCAAGTGACAAGTTAGGAGTCAAAAGCAGCATCAAACAGGTAGGCCTTTAGCCCGGATTTGAAAGCGGCCAGGGATGGAGCTTGGCGTAATGGCTCAGGAAGTCTATTCCAGGCATAAGGTGCGGCGAGATAAAAGGAACGGAGTCTGGAATTAGCGATGGAGGAGAAGGGTGCAATTAGGAGAGATTTGCCTAGTGAACAGAGTTCCTGGGAAGGAGTGTAGGGGGAGATGAGGGTGGAGAGGTAGTGAGGGGCAGCAGAGTGAATGCACTTAGAGGAGCTTGAACTGTATACGGAAACGGATAGGGAGCCAGTGAAGTGACTTCAGAAGAGGGCTGATATGGGCATAGCGACTTTGGCGAAATATTAATCGTGCAGCAGAATTTTGAACAGATTGAAGAGGAGGGAGATGGCTGAGTGGAAGACCTGTGAGAAGCAAGTTGCAGAAGTCGAAGCGAGAGGTGATGAGAGTGTGGATGAGGGTTCTGGTAGCGTGCTCAGAAAGGAGAGAGCGAATTTTGGCGATATTATAGAGGAAGAAACGACAGGTTTTAGCAATCTGTTGAATATCTGCAGAGAACAGTGGCGTAGCCACGGGTGGGCCTGGACGGGCCCAGGCCCAGCCACTTTTGCTGCAGGCCCACCCAGCCTCTTCTGCCCGCTCTCCCCGTCCACGTGGTCTGCTCACTTTTACTGCCCTGAAGCGCCTTTCTTCCTCCAGCACCGGCGATTCCCATAGCCAGCCTTCTGCCAGCGCGCGTCATCGTGGCCTCTTCTCAGGCACATCCCACCTACTCTGCAACTTTCTGCGTCCCACGTTTGCGGAAAACAGGAAGTTGCAGAGTAGGCGGGATGCGCCTGAGAAGAGGCTCTGATGACGCGCGCTGGCAGAAGGCTGGCTATGGGAATCGCCGGTGCTGGAGGGAGAACGGTGCTTCAGGTCAGTAAAAATGACCAGAATTGACCATGTGCAGGGGGCTGTCGTGGGGGGAGGGGGGTGGAGAGGAAATGCGGCGGCAGCAGGCAGATGGAGAGAAAATGCGGCGGCGGGCGGGGGGGTGGGGGTGGTAGCGGGTGGAGAGGAAATGCGAGGCCTGTGCCCACCTCCAGGCCCATCTAAAAATGAAACTCTGGCTACGCTACTGGCAGAGAAGGAGAGGGAGGAGTCGAAGATGACCCCAAGGTTATGAGCAGATGAGACAGGATTTCAATTCGAAGATGAATAATCTGGGGCTTTACTGGGCTAAATCCTACTGAAGTGAATGCTTAGGGACCTTTTTACAGAGCGGCGGTAAGCCCAACACGGGCTTACCGCTCGCTCTTCCAGGACTACCGCCGGCCCAACGCGGCCGCCGGCAGTGGTCCCACCCTGAGCGCACATCATTTCCGGTGGAAAAAGAAAACCCACGGAAATGGCTTGCACGGTGATAACCCGGTAGTAATCTGGCATCGCCTCGTGCTGCCCGGTTACCGCCGGATTAGCGTGGAAGCCCTTATCGCCACCTCAGTAGGTGGCGGTAAGGGCTCCCTGCTGTAAGGCCATGCGATAAGAGTTCTCTTACCACGTGGCCATGTGTGCGGGAAGCTTTTTTTTTACTCGCTGCGGTAAAAAGGCCCCTGGCGCGCGGGGAAAAGGTCCCTGCTTCTTTTATTATTTACTAGCTGTTCAGCCCGTAAAAACGGGCTAGTATAGGAGGGGGGGTTGAAAGGCCCCCCACCCCGCCGCCGAGTTCGCCGCTGCCGCTCCCTCTCCGAGTTCGTCCCCCCCCCCCCCCCCCCCGGAGCCGTCGCCACCCACCTTCCACCCGGTCGGGCCCTCGCTCCGCTATTGAAACAGCGAGAGCACGCAGCACGCAGCTCTACTGCTGAGCTGCCGTGGACGTCCTTCTTCTCTGCCTGTGTCCCGCCCTCGTGTGACGTAACGTCGTTGAGGGCGGGACACAGGCAGAGAAGAAGAAGGAAGGCCGACGGCAGCTCAGCAGAGCTGTGTGCTGCGTGCCCTCGCTGTTTCAATAGCGGAGCGAGGGCCCGACCGGGTGGAAGGTGGGTGGTGGCGGCAACTCCGGGTGGGGGGAGCGTTAGCGACAGCGGTGTCCCTCGCAAATGCGCAGTAGAGACCCTCTCTGTTCCGCCCTCGTCATCACGTATTGATTACGTTAAAGTTCAGTGTCCATTATTCGTTTTCGGTATTCATAGTCGGCCAAATAATGTTTTTCGTTATTCATATTCAGCCGAATAATAAATATGCTATTCGGTACATCTGTATTAGCAAGAGATAAACATTTTAACTACTTATATAATAAAAGGCACTGGAGAGGTATTTAAGGTTTCTTAAGCAGTTTAAGGCTTGTTTTTTTTGGTCAGGTCGCTTCCCAAATGATGAGAAGAAGATTGGAATTTTGATGCAACGGGGTGTTTGTATTGTGTATTTGGTTTCAGGATGTTTGTGCAGTTGCTTGGAATTATGTGTATAACTGCCCAGTGCCAATGTACTACTTCTACTACTTATCATTTCTAAAGCGGTACTAATAGAGGGGTAGAAATAAATTGAAGATATATATCCTATATAATAAAAGGCACCTCCAACATTCTGAAGCTGACTGCATGGCTGAGGCATTCCTGCTCTCTGTATCCATCTCCTGAATTGGCATCACGTACTTCCGGGTTCGTCACAAGCAGAAGTGACCAACCACACGAGGTTTCTCGGCTTCGGAATGTTGGAGTTGCATTCTATTAAATAGGATTGGTCAGTTCCTTTCCTATATAATAAAAGGCACCTCCAACATTCTGAAGCTGACTGCATGGCTGAGGCATTCCTGCTCTCTGTATCCATCTCCTGAATTGACATCACGTACTTCCGGGTTCGTCACAAGCAGAAGTGACCAACCACACGAGGTTTCTCAGCTTCAGAATGTTGGAGGTGCATTCTATTAAATAGGATTGGTCAGTTCCTTTCCTATATAATAAAAGGCACCTCCAACATTCTGAAGCTGACTGCATGGCTGAGGCATTCCTGCTCTCTGTATCCATCTCCTGAATTGACATCACGTACTTCCGGGTTCGTCACAAGCAGAAGTGACCAACCACACGAGGTTTCTCGGCTTCAGAATGTTGGAGGTGCATTCTATTAAATAGGATTGGTCAGTTCCTTTCCTATATAATAAAAGGCACCTCCAACATTCTGAAGCTGACTGCATGGCTGAGGCATTCCTGCTCTCTGTATCCATCTCCTGAATTGGCATCACGTACTTCCGGGTTCGTCACAAGCAGAAGTGACCAACCACACGAGGTTTCTCGGCTTCAGAGTGTTGGAGGTGCATTCTATTAAATAGGATTGGTCAGTTCCTTTCCTATATAATAAAAGGCACCTCCAACATTCTGAAGCTGACTGCATGGCTGAGGCATTCCTGCTCTCTGTATCCATCTCCTGAATTGACATCACGTACTTCCGGGTTCGTCACAAGCAGAAGTGACCAACCACACGAGGTTTCTCGGCTTCGGAATGTTGGAGGTGCATTCTATTAAATAGGATTGGTCAGTTCCTTGAAGCACAGCCAGAGCTCAGCGTCCTGCACAGTAACGCTCAGACACCAGAGAGAGATGGGGGGCCTGACACCAGAGAGAGGGAGTCCTGACAACAGAGAGGGGGGGGAGGTATCTTTGTCACACACACACACTCTCTCTCACAGTCAATGTCTTTCTCTCTCTCACTCTCACACACTCTATGTCTCACACTGTATCACATTCACTCTCTATGTGTCACACAGTCACTCACACACTCTCTTGGTCTCATACACTCAGTCTCACAGAGAGTCTGTGTCTCACACACACACACTCTCTCTCGCGCACACACTGTATCTGTGTGAAGCACACTCTTTCTCTCTCACACTGTGTCTCACATATGCACTTGTACACACTCTCATTCTCACACACATACTCTCTCTCTCACAGACACACTCGCACCCAGACTCACTCTCTCTCACACACACACACTCACACTCGCACATTCACTCTCTCTCTCTCACACACAGTCACTCTCACATACACTCTCTCAAACATACACACTCCGAGGAAAACCTTGCTAGCGCCCGTTTCATTTGTGTCAGAAACGGGCCTTTTTTACTAGTATATAAATAAATGAAATGAAAATTAGGATGCTTTTGTCACTCGATAGGGTAGTACAATATTTCACCTGTAAGATTAGAAAAATAGTTTCTGCTTTATTAAGACGCTGGCTTCCATCTACTCCAGTCTAACAAATTCAGCTCCCCTTGAAAATATTCCGACAGACTATGGTGTCTTCAGCCCAGAGCAAGCAGATGAGGAAAAAGATGAGAACTTTCCCAATGAAATCAAAGAAAGCCTCCTTTCGCTCTCCGAAACGGGAAAAGCCACCCTCAGTGGCACAGCTCTCTGGAAACGGCAAGTTTGTGCCATCGCACGGGTCCGCTTCTTAAAACTGAAACATGAAAGGAAAACCTTCACGTCCATGTGAGTCATGTCTGAATTCTGTAAATGGGAGAAAGACTTAATTGTCAGAGCGCTGGTATGAACTGGATTGGGGGATTCATGGGAAACATCCAAGATTCTACCAGAACAGTGGAGGATCTAGATCACCCATTCCCAACCCAGTCCTCAGGGCACACTTAGTCCCATTGGCATTTCAGGATATCCACAATGAATATTCATGAGTTAGATTTGCATGCAGTTTGTCACAGTTGTGGCCGTGCCCCGTGTTTATATTCACCTCTCTTCCCAGTAACCAGGCATTATGGCTGCTGTGGACTGCTTTTTTCCTGTTTCTCAATCGCATTCTAGAGATCATTCGTCCTACCCTGATGTTCCTGTAGCTAAGCCTCGCTCTGGTGTTCCTGCAGCCAAGCCTCATTCTTAGTTGTGACATCATCAGTAAAGTCCTTTATAAAGCACCTTGGAACTTTCATGCTTTGCTTTTGCAACAGAGGTCTTCAGTGTGTGTTTGTTGCACTTCCAGCCTGCTCCTGCTTTGTCTCTGGTCTGTAATCTTGCTTTCTGCTATTGCCAAACCTTGTTCTGCTTTCTGCTAAAGTTAATTTCCATTCCTGACTCCTGTTATAGCCATAGGTCTTTTCCTTACTACAGTTAAACCCTGTTCTTGCTTCCTGCCAAGCCAATTCTGTTCCTGACTCCTGTTCCTGCCAAGCCAAGTCTGTTCCTGACTCTTGTTCCTGCTAAGCAAAGTGTGTTCCTGACTCCTGTTCCTGCTACAGCCCTGTTCCTGACTCCTTTTCCCGCTTGTCCAGTCCTGCCTCTCCTCAGCTTCCTGCTTGTCCAGTCCTGCCTGTCTTCAGCTTCAGTTCCAGTCCTGCTTATTCCAGGCCTGCCTGTCTTCAGCTTCACTTCCAGCCTTGCTTGTTCCAGTTCTGCCTGTCTTCAGCTATAGTTCCAGTCCTGCCTGTTTTCAGCTTCCATCCTTGTTTGGGTGGTTCGCCTGCTGCTGCCGTTTGCCAGCAGCGGCCCAAGGGCTCACTATCCCTGAATCCATGACATAGTTGAGGCAGTGTATGCAAATCTACCTCATGCATATTCATTGTGGCTATCCTGAAAACCCAGTGGGACAAGGTGTGCCCAGAGGACTGGGTTGGGAATGGCTGCTCTAGACTGTGTGTTGTAGGGACTTTGGAGACAGTTCTTTAGCACAAGCACTAACATTTAGGTGTCCGTTATCCCCCAGATTCTATAAATGGCATGCAAATTTACACACGCAAAATTGTGCGCTATGCGCTCACAACTAAATTGGCTAATGAGCCAATGAGTACCCATAATTGGGTGCTAGCAATCAATTATTGGCATTAATTGGCAACAATTTGGGTTTGTGTGCGCATCTTCCTAAGCGCCATTTTATTAAAAATCCGTACGCAGATCTTTTAGCTTGCAACTCAAAAGGGGGGGGGTGGCCATTTGAGAGGCATTTTATTTATTTATTTATTGCATTTGTATCCCACATTTTCCCACCTCTTTGCAGGCTCAATGTGGCTTACAATACATCATGGATAGTGGAAATAAGAAAAGAATAGACATTTGGTATTACAGAAGGATTTTGGGTTGCATGGTAATGGAATACATGATAGTAATATAACAGAAGGCATTATTAAACATTCTGGATATATTTTGGGAGTTTCACATGTTGCATGGGCAAGTCAATCAAGAACAATCAACGAGCAAGCTTCCTTCCGCAGATTACTGAAGACCCATCTTTTCGAAAAGATTTACGGAAAGAACCAAAACACATAAAGTCTACACTTGCTGTTCACTAATGCATCATACATTCACCTCTGAACTCTCATTCCCGTATTATCACATCATTCATACCTTTACTCACAGAAAGATATATACCATATGTCTTAATGCTTTTTTATCGCTCTCTAAGCTCCCATTGTTTCCTTCCAAAGTTTCAATGTTTGTGCTCCATTGTTACAATTGTTCGCATAACTCTGCACAATGTAATCCATAACCAATCTGTAACAAATTGTATTTCCAACATTCAACTCATATTGTAAGCCACACTGAACCCGCAAAAAGGTGGGAAAATGTGGGATACAAATGCAATAAATAAATAAAAAAAAGGGCATTTACGAAAGATGCGCGCAGTATTACTTGAATACTGGGGACCCGTGCCTAGCTTTCGTGCCAGGATTTACACCAGGTTTCAGTGTAAATCCTTGCGCCCAAAGTTTGGCACGGAAATCAGCTCTAAGCACTGTTCTATAAATGTTGCACAAGTCAGAGCACCGTTTATAAAATTGTGATATATGCTGATTTTTTCGCCCCCCCCCCCCCAAACTTGTGCACCAGATGCTGGATGTAGGTCCTATGTGTGTAAATGTTTAGATTAATGGCATTTATGAGAATATGGGGCTCATTTACCCCTCGGATATTCAAAAACTTTTAACTGGCCAGAAATGGCACCAGGCTGGTTAAGTAGCACTTAGCCGGGCTCTCCGGCGGTATTGAGCAGGAGATAGCCGGCTGTCTCCCGCTGAATATTGCCGGTGCGTAAGTGTTGCCATACTGGAACAGACCGAAGGTCCACCAAGCCCAGCATTCTGTTTCCAACAGTGGCCAATCGAAGTCACAAGTACCTGGCAAGATCCCAAAACAGTGCAATACATTTTATGCTGCTTATCCCAGAACTAAGCAGTGGATTTTCCCCAAGTCCATTTTAATAATGGCTTATGGACTTTTCTTTTAGGAAGCTATCCAAACCTTTTTTTTAAACCCCGCTAAGCTAACTGCTTTTACCACATTCTCTGGCAACGAATTCCAGAGTTTAATTACACATTGAGTGAGGAAATATTTTCTCCAGTTCGTTTTAAATTTACTACTTTGTAACTTCATTGCATGCCCCCTAGTCCTAGTGTTATTGAAAAGAGTAAACAAGCGATTCACATCTACCTGTCCCACTCCACTTGTTATGTTATAGACCTCTATCATATCTCCCCTCAGCCATATTTTCTCCAAGTTAGTGTCTAGTGGATAACCAGTTATATCATTCGATATAACCAGCCATCTGCCGATTTTCAGTGTGTTGCCACCTAAGTTTGGCTGCCAGATATGGCTGCATCAATACCTGGAATATCGTGGGCCGGTTCAAACTTAACCAGCTAGCGCTGGGTATCGGCTTGGCCAGTTAAGTTCAAACCAGCCAAAAATAAACCAGACCCTCAATGCCGGTCACTGGAAATGACCTGGTTTGAATATCTAGGCTCAACACTGACCGCGGGAGGCAGTGTGGTTTACCTCCCACAGTCTGAATTTTGGCCCCTTAGCCTTACAAAGTTCCATAGGTTACAGTGTAACTTTGTAAGTCTAAGTGCTTTGAAAAATATGCACATACACTCATAAATGCCAACATTCCGTCTAAACACTATTCTGTAAATACCTACTTCACCTACATAGTGCGTATTTTAAAGGAAGTGAATACTTGGGTGAAGCACTTACACCGACTGTATGTCTGGCATAAGCGCTCAAATCTAAATTAAGCACGTATATATCAGTTATGCCTGTTGATCCTGCCTATTGCAGCTGCTTCAAAATGGCTGCTGAAGTACCGTGAGACTGCCTCTAGCAGGGGCGTAGCCAGACTTCGACGAGAGGGGGCACATTTTAGCCCCCCCCCCCCCCCCGGTGGCGCCGACCCCTCCCTGTGGTGCCGACCCCCTGCCTGATGCCAACTTTCACCCCCCCCCCCCCCCCCGCCGCTGGATGTCAGATGCACGCACAGAAACTTGATCAGATCATTCAGCAAGCAACGCCGCGTGGCCAAAAAGAGGACTTTGGCTGGCGGGGGTTGGGGTCCCCCGCCAGCAAAGGTATGTGACGGCGGCGGGGAAGGGTTGGCGGCGGGAAAGGGGGAGGGTAGAGAGGGTCGCGGCAGGGGGGTCCAGGGCCAAATCTACGGGGGCCCATGCCCCCGTGGCCCCATGATAGCTACGCCCCTGGCCTCTAGAAGTCACAACAGCCATTTTGATGTAGGAAGTGCAGTAGGCAGAAGTGAGTGGGTAGTGCTCCTGCCCTTCCTTTACTAGACCACTAGGGATCGTAGGCCTGGGGGAGGGGGTAACTACAGGAGGAATCCTTGTTGGGAGGAGCTATGGTGTTGGTGAGGAGGGAGGAGGAATTAATATTCTTGCAGGGAATGGAGGTAAAGAGGGGGGTTATGAGATGGAGGGCCAATACTGTTCATGGGGGGAGGAAGGGGGAATCTGAGTTTGGGTGGGCTGATATTCTTGAAGGAGGAGGTATCGGAGTTGGGAAGGGGGGGTTGGACCTGGCCAAATACCCTTATGAGGGTCCTGGCCCATATAAGTACCGGCGTTCAGGCCCAAATATTCAATGCTGGTACCCGCATATGGCCTGGGCACTGAATATTCGGGTCTTAGCCAGCAGCGGTAAGCATTTAAAAAAGCGCTCACCATTGCCGACTGAATACTGACTGGTACATTTTCAATTCTTTCTCTTATGCAGTTTAGGTATCATGTCTTACTTTCCAAATCATACGAATAGCCATACTGGGTCAGACCAGTGGTCCATCTAGCCCAGTATCCTGTTTCCAACAGTGGCCAATCCAGCTCACAAGTACCTTGCAGAAATCCAGATAGGCGCAACATTCCATGCAGAATCCCAGAGTGTAGCAAGATTCCATGGTACCAATCCTAGGGCAAGAGTGGCTTCCCCATGACTATCTCAACATTTGGCGGTTCAAAGATCCTTCGGTGGAATCTTTGGCACTCAGGTCTTAGACTTTAAGGAGAAACAACAGCTGTCTCTTTACAGTGACCTGCAGACTCTTGTGCTGGTTCTAAGGGTTCACTGACTCTAAGCTGAGAGAAGCATGGGGATTCTTCTTTAAGAGACAATGCAACAAAATAAAGCAGGTTCTAAAGGTTCACTGTCTCTAAGCTGAGAGAAGCATGGGGATTCTACTTTAAGAGACAATGCAACAAAATAAAGCAGGTTCTAAAGGTTCACTGTCTCTAAGCTGAGAGAAGCATGGGGATTCTTCTTTAAGAGACAATGCAACAAAATAAAGCAATTGAGTCCAGATGCTGTCTGCATGCACTCATACACAATCTGTTCTACCACCCAGAGCTGTACTGCTGTTCATCTTTATAATTCCAATGGCCCTCATTGGTTCCATTTCAAGTGCCATGCATCTTATAATGAACTGGGAACTTACACCTTCACTGTATTTCCTTCGCCCTGGTGAAAATCCCTACAGGCATTACACAAGCTTGCTGGTCCACAATGATACAGGTAAGAGAAACTACTTGCCAACAAGGCTTTAATTAGAATCTGTTTTCTAGCAGTAGCCAATGAGCGTAAAGAGAAGTGCAGGAACAATTGTCTACAGCCAATGTTGACTGTACACCTAATTAGCATATTTATTAGGGATGTGCACAAGGCAAAGATTTTCAGTTTTGGTTTTTTTCTCTCCAATTATCAGATGGGGGTTTTTTTCAGTTTGTTTTACACATTCATTTTAATAAAACTTGTACGAAATCATCGCCTAAGCGTAGGAAGACATTCCTCGGGATATGGATGCCATATATTCAAATTCTTAGCCCAAGGGGACGAAGTTTGCTTATCAACGCATGTTAAGGATGGTATGGATGGGAAAAAGTACATGTTTATGGATGAGGAGTAGGGAGAGGGAGGAGTCGGGCTTGTACTCTTAGCCTAGTCCCTGGATACAGTGCCAAGTTTTGTAGAATGTGGGCAACCTAGGCATACTGAGTTATTGGGTTTAGAAGTAGTGGGGGGGGGGGCAGGTAGGGGGAGGGAAGGGACATATACACGTTATATGGTTTCAGCATGTTATCTTATTGCTTGTATGTTGGGTAAATAGAGCATGTCGAGTTGTTTACCATTGATGTTGTCAATAAATATATTTAAATTAAAAAAAAAACTTGTAAAAACAGGCATTAGAATTGTTTAACGTGTTAATGTACTGAACGCATGGTAATCCCGAGGTTAATGCGCATTAAACATATTAAATAGATTTAGCTTACACTAACGGGGGAATTCTATCTATGTCGGCGTGCTACTCCTGGTGCAGAAAACATTGTAATGGATGCAAGGCGCCAAAATGGAGCAGAAATGGCAAATCCACATGAAAACACACTTATGCATCCATTTACGGAATAGCGCCTAAGTGTTTCTCTGCAGACATAATAATGGGAGGGATATAGGTAGATCAGGGTGGTTCCCTTCAGGCAACAACAGATTTTTTTTACCTTGGTGTTTTCCCTGGGAGAACTGGCCCCACCCGTTTCCCACTTTGGGATTGCAGGGTATACTGCTTTGTGAGCCAGGGGAATTGGAATTGATCTAAATCCTGGCTCGTCCCTAAGGATTGACTCCTTTCCCTCCAGGATAGCACTACAGGTATGGAGCACCTCCCTTCCTGAGGCCATGCCAGGTTTTCTCCCTTCCAGGGGTTCTTTGCCTATCCCGGGGAAGGACAGCACTAAGCATTACTGGGAAGGGTTTAGAACCTTGGGAAAACACCCTCTCGGCAATTATGATTCCCTTCTCCTACTGCAACCATTCAAGGGATGCAGACTCTGCTACCAAGGTAAATTCTTCTCCTCTCAAATAGTATTCACAGTGGCAATCGGGTATGAAAATGACAACAGGGAGACCAGGAGGGCACCCTATAAATCACAATGTTCATGCTGAACGATTCCAGCTCATGGACGTCCATCGCACATGTATTTTAGAACAGGTGTGACCCTTTCAAACTTTGAATATCATTTGTGCTGCTTTATTTAATATCGTCTGAAGATTCTTTAGAACAGTCTCGTTACATCCCAGATCATTTATGAAGTTACAATAATCAATGGCCAGTACCTTTGTTTGAACAATTAAACGGAATGTATTAGGAGTACATCTGTAAATCTGTACATCTAAGTTTATCGATTTGCATGTAAGATTTCGTTTATTAGCTGTTATGCTTTATTGTAAAGAGAATACAAAAATGTGTGATACAAAATGATCTGACCTTTTTGTTTCGGTTTTCTTCCACGTCAGGCACAAACATTGGCAACTTTATTCAATCTCTAAAGAGTCAGGGTATAAAGGCCGATGTTACCAGTGGGAACAACTTTGCAAATGACCATTTGTACAACGGGGCTTTGAAAATCTCTCTGGAAAAAAAGGTAACTTTTTATCACTGATTTTGGTCTCCTGGTATTGGAAAGATTCTTCTACAGTATAGTACATTAGGGAGGCAATTCTTTAGACTGGTGCCTACAGTTAGACGTCACCTATGTGATGTGGTAATGGCGGTTAGCATATCTGGGTTTAAAAATGATTTGGACGAGGAAAAGTCCATAGTCTGTTATTGAGATGGGATTGGCAGCAGAAAGTTGCTATTCTTTGAGATTCTGAATGGAATCTTGCTACTCTGAGATTCTACATGGAATGTTGCTACTCTTTGGGGTTCTATATGGAATGTTGTTACTCTTTGGAATTCTGATTGGAATCTTGCTACTCTGAGATTCTACTCTTTGGGGTTCTACATGGAATGTTGTTACTCTTTGAGATTCTGAATGGAATCTTGCTACTCTTTGAGATTCTACTCTTTGGGGTTCTACATGGAATGTTGTTACTCTTTGGGATTCTGAATGGAATCTTGCTACTCTGAGATTCTACATGGAATGTTGCTACTCTTTGGGGTTCTACATGGAATGTTGTTACTCTTTGGGATTCTGAATGGAATCTTGCTACTCTGAGATTCTACATGGAATCTTGCTACTCTTTGAGATTCTGCATGGAATTTTGCTACTCTTTGGGGTTCTACGTGGAATGTTGCTGCTATTTGGGTTTCTGCTAGGTACTTGTGACCTGGATTGGCCACTGCTGGAAGCAGGATACTGGGTTAGATGGACCATTGGTCTGACCTGACCCACTATGGCTATTCTTACGTCCTAATGTATGTGTGATCGCCAAGACAATTGGCAGTTTTTATTTATTTATTTATTGCATTTGTATCCCACATTTTCCCACCCATTTGCAGGCTCAATGTGGCTTACAGAGTTTTGTTATGACATAGATTTGCAAAGTTAGGCTTGTAAGTGCACTAAGCACCATTTCATAAAGATCTATGTAACTGGTTTGATGGATAATTGCTAGGGGACATGCCAGTGGGCGGAGCAGGGGTGGGGTACTAATTGATGCACATACCTTACAGAATTCTGCAAGTTATTTGTGCCTTTACCACACTAATATGCCAACAGTTATACTATCCAGCTTATAATCGAACGAGAAAAACGCCCAAGTTCCGACCTAAATCGGGAGATGGGCGTTTATCTCACAAAAACGATTAAAGCGGTATAATCGAAAGCCGATTTTGGACGTTTTCAACTGCACTCCGTCGCGGATGCGGACAAAGTTGATGGGGGTGTGTCAGAGGTGTGGCGAAGGCGGAACTGGGGCGTGGTTATCTGCCGAACAGAGATGGGCGCATTTCACAGATAATGGGACAAAAGTATGCGTTTTTAGCTAGAATTTAGGGCACTTTTCCTGGACCCTGTTTTTTCACGAATAAGGCCCCAAAAAGTGCCCTAAATGACCAGATGACCACTGGAGGGAATCGGGGATGACCTCCCCTGACTCCCCCAGTGGTCATAAACCCCCTCCCACCACAAAAAATGATGTTTCACAACTTTTTTTTTTGACCCTCAAATGTCATACCCACCTCCCTGGCAGCAGTATGCAGGTCCCTGGAGCAGTTGTTAGGGGGTGCAGTGGACTTCAGGCAGGTGGACCCAGGCCCATCCCCCCCCTACCTGTTACAATTGTGCTGCTTAATGCTTAGTCGTCCAACCCCCCCCCCCGAACCCACTGTACCCACATGTAGGTGCCCCCCTTCACTCCTTAGGACTATAGTAATGGTGTAGACTTGTGGGCAGTGGGTTTTGAGGGGGATTTGGGGGGCTCTACACACAAGGGAAGGGTGCTATGCACCTGGGAGCTCTTTGACCTTTTTTTTTGTTTTTGTAAAAGTGCCCCCTAGGGTGCCTGGTTGGTGTCCTGGCATGTTAGGGGGACCAGTGCACTACGACTCCTGGCCCCTCCCACGAACAAATGCCTTGGATTTATTCGTTTTTGAGCTGGGCGATTTCATTGTCCATTATCGCTGAAAAGCAAAAACGCCCAGCTCACAACTTGGCGAATAAAACATGGACGTCTAATTGTTTCGAAAATACGCTTGGGTCCGCCCCTTCACGGACCCGTTCTCGGAGATAAACGCCCATGGAGATAGGCGTTTCTGTTCGATTATGCCCCTCCATGTCTATGGCAGGCGTAAATGATGGCACAATACATTTTTGGTGTGTCAATGGTGGCTTGCTTGAGTATTCTATAAAGAAATCGTGGTGCCAAAGTCCTGTTATAGAATCGATTCTCCATATGCATGCAACTTTATAGAATTACCCCCTAGATTACCAAAAATGATATAATGATAGTGAAGAGACATCTTGCAACTGAATTCTTTAGGTTTCAAAAGCTTCATCCTAAACTACACGGTGTCCAGAAAGAAATGGGACCCCTTACATAGTTTCAGAATACTTTCAATTATTTTAACATTTAACATGACCTTTGAAAATATATTAGTTCAACCTTTATCACCAACGACTTGTACAGGGTGAAGAAAAGGATGCCGCCAATTTTGTAGAGAAGGCTAGGCGATATTTAATATTTAATATAAACAGTGTATTTACAATTTTTCTGCATAACTCAATGGGCTAGTGCAGGAAGCATTTCTTGATAAGCAATATACAAGCCAGAATGAATGATTAAAACAAAGCAATGTAAAGCAAAGAAATCAGCATGCTATAGACAGACAAAGAAATTAGAATGCTCAAGGTAAATCGAAATGCTTAATACCTCTTTTGTTTCACTCTGTTTTTATACCGTCCTTCTTTGGCATCTAACCAATTCTCTCATACAACATTCCTGTGCAAGTCTCTGAATACCACAAAGCTGTTAATCATGGGCAGAACATGCTACATCTGTTTTCCCTTATCGGCCCCCCTTTCTTGCCAGACTTTCTGGAGCCGTGCCTTTTTGGCTGATGTGGGCCTCATGTCTCAGGAGATTTAGTGTTGAAACAGCTTGCTCTGCTGTTCTTTGAAGCTTTCCACTTCTATTTTTCATAGTTTTGTTCAACAAATCCTCCCTTTTTGAGGACTGATTGTTTCAGGCCTCAAACATCTGTTTCAGCTCCAGTCTGTTGTTTCCTTACCTCCCTTCTAAATCTCCTCCCCCCTTGTTTGTGGCATTCAGTTTCTGCACGCTTTTTCAATATTTTTGGCTGACATATTAAAGTTCTATTTATTCTGAATTTCAGTTATCATTGTTATTTTAAAAACATCCTGGCACATCTTTGCAAACATGCTAATACACATGTTACACAGCATTAAACAGATTCAATTGTACTAGGGTACAAAATTTATATCTCTTGAGGTATATAATTTATAGGACAGTGAGCTTCATCAAAGGGAAGTACACTGTCATTCATTCTTACTTTTCATTAGCTGATGTGGCATTAACAATTACACAAATTAAAAGCATAACATTCATTGTGAATCAGTTGTTACAACATTCTGCGTGTAAGTGCACTTTATCGGGGGAATGTGTTCAGTTGTCATACTATTAATCAGACACCAACATGATGTCTGTGGGTACTTGTCCATAAGCAAGGCTTGCTTATAAATAGTCTCATTTGTCCAATGAAGGTTTTCATCATCTCTTACACAGGTATTATTGGGATAACAAACATGATTTTATCATTGTAGTCCCATATATCATAGTTGGCAAGGATAAGGATGATGTCAGTCAGTGGGCACATATGATACAATCAGTCAAATTCAACATCTTGGCCACTGTAACAAGTCTATTATCATATGTGTTCATTGTCCATTAACAAACAACAACAGTCCAATACCATCATGTTTAGGGACATGATGTTTGTTTATTCTTTGTCCATTTCAATGTTATTAATTCGTCGAATATCTGCTAAATGTATCCAAGAAGTATGACCTTCCAGACAGGCAGCGGTCTGAGTAAGGGCCGTGATAGCAAAAGGCCCTACATACACAGGATCCTTCCATGTTTTATGTGTAAAGTTCTTTCGTAGCACTAGGTCACCTACTTTAAAAGCACAAACATCATTAGTAGTCCCTGCTTGTGATGCTACATTTGTTCGGATCATATCACTTGTCAGGTTCAACATAGGTTGTAGCTTTTGCCAGTACTGAGTTGTGCTATCAGTACTTGCTGTCTGCATCGGGAAGAAATGACGTCCTGTCTGAATTTGGAATGGGGTCAATTTAGTACGCCCATTAGGTTGGGCCCTTATAACCATCAAAGCTAATGGTAACAAATCAAGCCAGGTATATGGTTTACCTGCTGTTTCCTTGTTTAAAGCCTTCAGTAATACTCTCAATTTAGTTTTTAAAATACCATTGTAGCGTTCCACCAAACCATTGGAGGTGGGGCGATACACTGATACTTTTCTGTGTGTTAAACCCATAATCGTTGCCATTTCTTTCAAAACACTGTTATTAAAATGTGTCCCGTTATCAGAAATTATTCTAGATGGACACCCATGTCTTGGCATAATATGAGTTACCAGGCATTGTACCACTTCATGTTCTGTCTCCCTTTTACATGGAAATGCTTCTACCCACCTTGAAAAAGCATCCACCCAAACTAACAAATACCTTTTTCCCTGCACTGGAACAATCATATCGGTAAAATCAATATACCATTCTTTTGCTGGGCCTTCTGGTATTGGAAGTGTCCCAGGTGATATTTTAGGACCTCGTTTAGGTATGTTAATATTGCATACCATGCAATTTTGCACAACCTGTTGAATCAAGTTATCAATTTTCAAGGTCCAAAACCTTTGTTCAAACTGTTGTCTCATTGTTTCCTTATTCCAATGCATGGTTGCATGCCAACCAGCCAATACCTTAATCGCCTGGCTCATTGGCATACAAGGTAATCCTTCTTCTGCATTAAACCATTCACTTCCCAATTTCATACATCCTCTCTTCAACCATTTTTCACTTTCCTGTCCCTCTGGCTGCCACATTTCAATCTTATCTACATTCGTAAGTGGCCCTTCCTGTGTCTGTCTAGTATTATACAAAATCTTTTCACTTTGCTTAACCACCTCCGTTGCTGCTGCATCAGCCATTGCATTACCTAGTGCCTCAAAGGTTGGCTTTTCAGTGTGGGCCGGGGTCCACACAACTGTAGTTTTTCTACCTTCACGTTCCCTTCTTGCCAAAATTTCAAACAGCAATTTCCAATATGTGTAATGTTGTAAATTTTTACCTGCACTGGTTATCATCCCCCTACGTCTTGCAAGGTTCCGCGTTAGGAGTTACGGATCAAGAAAGGGATCTGGGTGTCGTCGTCGATGATACGCTGAAACCTTCTGCTCAGTGTGCTGCTGCGGCTAGGAAAGCGAATAGAATGTTGGGTGTTATTAGGAAGGGTATGGAGTCCAGGTGTGCGGATGTTATAATGCCGTTGTATCGCTCCATGGTGCGACCGCACCTGGAGTATTGTGTTCAGTACTGGTCTCCGTATCTCAAAAAAGATATAGTAGAATTGGAAAAGGTACAGCGAAGGGCGACGAAAATGATAGTGGGGATGGGACAACTTTCCTATGAAGAGAGGCTGAGAAGGCTAGGGCTTTTCAGCTTGGAGAAGAGACGGCTGAGGGGAGATATGATAGAAGTGTATAAAATAATGAGTGGAATGGATCGGGTGGATGTGAAGCGACTGTTCACGCTATCCAAAAATACTAGGACTAGAGGGCATGAGTTGAAGCTACAGTGTGGTAAATTTAAAACGAATCGGAGAAAATTTTTCTTCACCCAACGTGTAATTAGACTCTGGAATTCATTGCCGGAGAACGTGGTACGGGCGGTTAGCTTGACGGAGTTTAAAAAGGGGTTAGATAGATTCCTAAAGGACAAGTCCATAGACCGCTATTAAATGGACTGGAAAAATTCCTCATTTTTAGGTATAACTTGTCTGGAATGTTTTTACGTTTGGGGAGCGTGCCAGGTGCCCTTGACCTGGATTGGCCACTGTCGGTGACAGGATGCTGGGCTAGATGGACCTTTGGTCTTTCCCAGTATGGCACTACTTATGTACTTATGTACGTTGCCATTTTAATATATGATACTGTAGTGAACTTGCAACGTAACCACTATCAGTATATATAGTGACATTTTGAGTCATATCAGTGTGTTGTAAGGCCGTAATAACGGCTAAAAGTTCAGCATGCTGTGCAGTCTGGTTAGGAGGGGTTTTATATTGTACTTGCATTATCTTTCTTAGATTCTCATCTACCTGCACGCAGGCAAAGCCTGCAACAGTCCTTTCACAAGCTCCATCTGTAAACCATATTAACCCATCAGATAAGGGTTCAAAAGTAAGACAGTGAAATGTAGGGATTTCTATAGTATCAATCTCAATCTCTTGATCAACAGGAAAAAGCAGATCTATCTTATTTCTCTGTTCTTTAGTTAATGGTATTATTCTTATATCTTGTCCTAAAAGTACTGCTTGATATTTTCCAAATCTAGTGGCTGTCAATGCTGTTTGGCTAGGGCTCAACAGCGTTTTAATCGTGTGGTTGGTATGTATTACAATAGAAACAAAAGGCATTTGTGCTCTCCATTTACCTACTGCAGCCACTATAGCTGTCAGTAACTTTGGTATTTCTTTCATTCCCTTTTCCACATGATTAAAAGAGCCTGACAAAAAAGCTACTGGTGCATTTACTTCATTGTTTTGATTAATCATAGCTGCCCAACTATTTCCCATGTCTTTTACCCACAAATGCACAGGTGATTGGATATCTATTACTGCTAACGGTCCTGGAGATAATAAATCCCTCACAATCTTAGCCAATACCATCTTATCCTGTTCTTCCAATACAATTAGTGTATTCTTTGGTGTGGCTGCGGGCAGTTTCAAATGTTTATAAAGTCTCATTACTTTTTGTGTAATCCTAATTGAGACAATAAGTCTCTACCACACAAATTTACTGGGCAATCAGGTGCCACTAAAAAGGGTACCACAGCCTCCCTTGAACCGTGCGGTTGGCATTCCAAGCGCACCAGAGTGGGTTCTGTTAGCCTTTTTCTTTGTTCTATCCCCGTAAATCCCACTGTTGTTCTATACTGATTTGAAAGTTTAACTCCCTGTGGTTTTGCACACAATACAGAGGTACTCGCCCCTGTATCTATCAAAAATCTCACAGGAGTTCCATATTTGCCAATTGTCAATGTAATAAAGGGTTCCCTTGTGTCTAATCTGAAAATCATTCCCTCTTCCTGACACTGGTCTGCTTCCAGTCAATAGCATTGGTCTGGAATATTCTGCCAATTTGGAAAAGCATTTACAGTGCCTTGTCTCTGTACTGCAGCCCCTGGTCCCTGTGATTGCATCGCCGGCTGCTGTAAGGCAGTCTGCGGGGCACTCACAGGCATCCCTACTACTTGTGGCATTAATCCTTGCTGCGTCTGCATTTGTACTTGGGGCATTCCTGCATTCTGATAACATTCTGAAGCATAGTGACCATATTGCTGACAAATCATATTGTTCAGAGGTTATTAGAGATTTTAAATCACCTCTTTCCCTATTAGCCCTACACACAGAACTAAGGACTGTAACTAATTCAAGCCAGATGATCTCTTAACACTGCAGGAATCTCACTTAAAAAAGAGTCAAACAAAGTTAAATTGCAAAGACATTCCACATAGAGAACTAGAAACAGAATAACACATATTTTTAAAATAAACAGAGATCACCTTATAAGACAAAATCAAACTTATTTAAATCTAATCTAAAACAATCTTTTAAAAGGAACAAAAAAATTTCAACCGTTAGCTTAGCAACAGCCAGACACCGAGAAATCAAAAACAGATGACATTCCTCAACCTTCAGGCTGAACCAAAGGCTGCTTTTTTTTTCTACATCTGCATTCTAAGCTTTTCTTCTTCTTTTTATTTTGTTGTAAGTATTCCAGGAGAGATAATAATTTTGGACGATCAAACGATCCATCCTGAGACCAGCTCAAAACAGAATCTTTTGCATCATATTTGATCCATTTCTCATGTATTTTTTCAATCTGTTTTTTTTCTAATGGGAATAATTCTATGACATGCTGCAAAGGGGAGCATTTTTTTGAACTATCTAAATCTAAATACATAGCATATACAGGAGGCTTTTCTTTCTTATCTGCCCCTTTCCCTTTCATTTTATTCTGACTATTACAATTTCTCCTATAAAGCCACAATCTACAAAAATATACTACTGCACCTAAACCAAGAAAATATACAAAACAGAAAACTACAAAGCTAAACAAATACCACTAATACGTCCACAATGTAAGCTTACTCACGCGTCTTCTTATTTCTCTTTAGCAAGCCCAGGAGTCCGTCACCTGTATGTCCACTTCAATAGTTTGATCACTCCCAAATCCGTGGTACATAGTAATCAGGCGTAAACAACGCTTGCTCTCTCTCAAAATCCTGTAAAAAACTTCATTAACAACAAACACTTAATTTGTTATTCGTCTGGCCTTCTCTTTTCCGTGTGCGGCCTACTCCTACTCCTGCTCCTGGCTGGCTCGCCACTTTGAAGAAAAGGATGCCGCCACTTTTGTAGAGAAGGCTAGACGATATTTAATATTTAATATAAACAGTGTATTTACAATTTTTCTGCATAACTCAATGGGCTAGTGCAGGAAGCATTTCTTGATAAGCAATATACAAGCCAGAATGAATGATTAAAACAAAGCAATGTAAAGCAAAGAAATCAGCATGCTATAGACAGACAAAGAAATTAGAATGCTCAAGGTAAATCGAAATGCTTAATACCTCTTTTGTTTCACTCTGTTTTTATACCGTCCTTCTTTGGCATCTAACCAATTCTCTCATACAACATTCCTGTGCAAGTCTCTGAATACCACAAAGCTGTTAATCATGGGCAGAACATGCTACATCTGTTTTCCCTTATCGGCCCCCCTTTCTTGCCAGACTTTCTGGAGCCGTGCCTTTTTGGCTGATGTGGGCCTCATGTCTCAGGAGATTTAGTGTTGAAACAGCTTGCTCTGCTGTTCTTTGAAGCTTTCCACTTCTATTTTTCATAGTTTTGTTCAACAAATCCTCCCTTTTTGAGGACTGATTGTTTCAGGCCTCAAACATCTGTTTCAGCTCCAGTCTGTTGTTTCCTTACCTCCCTTCTAAATCTCCTCCCCCCTTGTTTGTGGCATTCAGTTTCTGCACGCTTTTTCAATATTTTTGGCTGACATATTAAAGTTCTATTTATTCTGAATTTCAGTTATCATTGTTATTTTAAAAACATCCTGGCACATCTTTGCAAACATGCTAATACACATGTTACACAGCATTAAACAGATTCAATTGTACTAGGGTACAAAATTTATATCTCTTGAGGTATATAATTTATAGGACAGTGAGCTTCATCAAAGGGAAGTACACTGTCATTCATTCTTACTTTTCATTAGCTGATGTGGCATTAACAATTACACAAATTAAAAGCATAACATTCATTGTGAATCAGTTGTTACAACATTCTGCGTGTAAGTGCACTTTATCGGGGGAATGTGTTCAGTTGTCATACTATTAATCAGACACCAACATGATGTCTGTGGGTACTTGTCCATAAGCAAGGCTTGCTTATAAATAGTCTCATTTGTCCAATGAAGGTTTTCATCATCTCTTACACAGGTATTATTGGGATAACAAACATGATTTTATCATTGTAGTCCCATATATCATAGTTGGCAAGGATAAGGATGATGTCAGTCAGTGGGCACATATGATACAATCAGTCAAATTCAACATCTTGGCCACTGTAACAAGTCTATTATCATATGTGTTCATTGTCCATTAACAAACAACAACAGTCCAATACCATCATGTTTAGGGACATGATGTTTGTTTATTCTTTGTCCATTTCAATGTTATTAATTCGTCGAATATCTGCTAAATGTATCCAAGAAGTATGACCTTCCAGACAGGCAGCGGTCTGAGTAAGGGCCGTGATAGCAAAAGGCCCTACATACACAGGATCCTTCCATGTTTTATGTGTAAAGTTCTTTCGTAGCACTAGGTCACCTACTTTAAAAGCACAAACATCATTAGTAGTCCCTGCTTGTGATGCTACATTTGTTCGGATCATATCACTTGTCAGGTTCAACATAGGTTGTAGCTTTTGCCAGTACTGAGTTGTGCTATCAGTACTTGCTGTCTGCATCGGGAAGAAATGACGTCCTGTCTGAATTTGGAATGGGGTCAATTTAGTACGCCCATTAGGTTGGGCCCTTATAACCATCAAAGCTAATGGTAACAAATCAAGCCAGGTATATGGTTTACCTGCTGTTTCCTTGTTTAAAGCCTTCAGTAATACTCTCAATTTAGTTTTTAAAATACCATTGTAGCGTTCCACCAAACCATTGGAGGTGGGGCGATACACTGATACTTTTCTGTGTGTTAAACCCATAATCGTTGCCATTTCTTTCAAAACACTGTTATTAAAATGTGTCCCGTTATCAGAAATTATTCTAGATGGACACCCATGTCTTGGCATAATATGAGTTACCAGGCATTGTACCACTTCATGTGCTGTCTCCCTTTTACATGGAAATGCTTCTACCCACCTTGAAAAAGCATCCACCCAAACTAACAAATACCTTTTTCCCTGCACTGGAACAATCATATCGGTAAAATCAATATACCATTCTTTTGCTGGGCCTTCTGGTATTGGAAGTGTCCCAGGTGATATTTTAGGACCTCGTTTAGGTATGTTAATATTGCATACCATGCAATTTTGCACAACCTGTTGAATCAAGTTATCAATTTTCAAGGTCCAAAACCTTTGTTCAAACTGTTGTCTCATTGTTTCCTTATTCCAATGCATGGTTGCATGCCAACCAGCCAATACCTTAATCGCCTGGCTCATTGGCATACAAGGTAATCCTTCTTCTGCATTAAACCATTCACTTCCCAATTTCATACATCCTCTCTTCAACCATTTTTCACTTTCCTGTCCCTCTGGCTGCCACATTTCAATCTTATCTACATTCGTAAGTGGCCCTTCCTGTGTCTGTCTAGTATTATACAAAATCTTTTCACTTTGCTTAACCACCTCCGTTGCTGCTGCATCAGCCATTGCATTACCTAGTGCCTCAAAGGTTGGCTTTTCAGTGTGGGCCGGGGTCCACACAACTGTAGTTTTTCTACCTTCACGTTCCCTTCTTGCCAAAATTTCAAACAGCAATTTCCAATATGTGTAATGTTGTAAATTTTTACCTGCACTGGTTATCATCCCCCTACGTCTTGCAAGGTTCCGCGTTAGGAGTTACGGATCAAGAAAGGGATCTGGGTGTCGTCGTCGATGATACGCTGAAACCTTCTGCTCAGTGTGCTGCTGCGGCTAGGAAAGCGAATAGAATGTTGGGTGTTATTAGGAAGGGTATGGAGTCCAGGTGTGCGGATGTTATAATGCCGTTGTATCGCTCCATGGTGCGACCGCACCTGGAGTATTGTGTTCAGTACTGGTCTCCGTATCTCAAAAAAGATATAGTAGAATTGGAAAAGGTACAGCGAAGGGCGACGAAAATGATAGTGGGGATGGGACAACTTTCCTATGAAGAGAGGCTGAGAAGGCTAGGGCTTTTCAGCTTGGAGAAGAGACGGCTGAGGGGAGATATGATAGAAGTGTATAAAATAATGAGTGGAATGGATCGGGTGGATGTGAAGCGACTGTTCACGCTATCCAAAAATACTAGGACTAGAGGGCATGAGTTGAAGCTACAGTGTGGTAAATTTAAAACGAATCGGAGAAAATTTTTCTTCACCCAACGTGTAATTAGACTCTGGAATTCATTGCCGGAGAACGTGGTACGGGCGGTTAGCTTGACGGAGTTTAAAAAGGGGTTAGATAGATTCCTAAAGGACAAGTCCATAGACCGCTATTAAATGGACTGGAAAAATTCCTCATTTTTAGGTATAACTTGTCTGGAATGTTTTTACGTTTGGGGAGCGTGCCAGGTGCCCTTGACCTGGATTGGCCACTGTCGGTGACAGGATGCTGGGCTAGATGGACCTTTGGTCTTTCCCAGTATGGCACTACTTATGTACTTATGTACGTTGCCATTTTAATATATGATACTGTAGTGAACTTGCAACGTAACCACTATCAGTATATATAGTGACATTTTGAGTCATATCAGTGTGTTGTAAGGCCGTAATAACGGCTAAAAGTTCAGCATGCTGTGCAGTCTGGTTAGGAGGGGTTTTATATTGTACTTGCATTATCTTTCTTAGATTCTCATCTACCTGCACGCAGGCAAAGCCTGCAACAGTCCTTTCACAAGCTCCATCTGTAAACCATATTAACCCATCAGATAAGGGTTCAAAAGTAAGACAGTGAAATGTAGGGATTTCTATAGTATCAATCTCAATCTCTTGATCAACAGGAAAAAGCAGATCTATCTTATTTCTCTGTTCTTTAGTTAATGGTATTATTCTTATATCTTGTCCTAAAAGTACTGCTTGATATTTTCCAAATCTAGTGGCTGTCAATGCTGTTTGGCTAGGGCTCAACAGCGTTTTAATCGTGTGGTTGGTATGTATTACAATAGAAACAAAAGGCATTTGTGCTCTCCATTTACCTACTGCAGCCACTATAGCTGTCAGTAACTTTGGTATTTCTTTCATTCCCTTTTCCACATGATTAAAAGAGCCTGACAAAAAAGCTACTGGTGCATTTACTTCATTGTTTTGATTAATCATAGCTGCCCAACTATTTCCCATGTCTTTTACCCACAAATGCACAGGTGATTGGATATCTATTACTGCTAACGGTCCTGGAGATAATAAATCCCTCACAATCTTAGCCAATACCATCTTATCCTGTTCTTCCAATACAATTAGTGTATTCTTTGGTGTGGCTGCGGGCAGTTTCAAATGTTTATAAAGTCTCATTACTTTTTGTGTAATCCTAATTGAGACAATAAGTCTCTACCACACAAATTTACTGGGCAATCAGGTGCCACTAAAAAGGGTACCACAGCCTCCCTTGAACCGTGCGGTTGGCATTCCAAGCGCACCAGAGTGGGTTCTGTTAGCCTTTTTCTTTGTTCTATCCCCGTAAATCCCACTGTTGTTCTATACTGATTTGAAAGTTTAACTCCCTGTGGTTTTGCACACAATACAGAGGTACTCGCCCCTGTATCTATCAAAAATCTCACAGGAGTTCCATATTTGCCAATTGTCAATGTAATAAAGGGTTCCCTTGTGTCTAATCTGAAAATCATTCCCTCTTCCTGACACTGGTCTGCTTCCAGTCAATAGCATTGGTCTGGAATATTCTGCCAATTTGGAAAAGCATTTACAGTGCCTTGTCTCTGTACTGCAGCCCCTGGTCCCTGTGATTGCATCGCCGGCTGCTGTAAGGCAGTCTGCGGGGCACTCACAGGCATCCCTACTACTTGTGGCATTAATCCTTGCTGCGTCTGCATTTGTACTTGGGGCATTCCTGCATTCTGATAACATTCTGAAGCATAGTGACCATATTGCTGACAAATCATATTGTTCAGAGGTTATTAGAGATTTTAAATCACCTCTTTCCCTATTAGCCCTACACACAGAACTAAGGACTGTAACTAATTCAAGCCAGATGATCTCTTAACACTGCAGGAATCTCACTTAAAAAAGAGTCAAACAAAGTTAAATTGCAAAGACATTCCACATAGAGAACTAGAAACAGAATAACACATATTTTTAAAATAAACAGAGATCACCTTATAAGACAAAATCAAACTTATTTAAATCTAATCTAAAACAATCTTTTAAAAGGAACAAAAAAATTTCAACCGTTAGCTTAGCAACAGCCAGACACCGAGAAATCAAAAACAGATGACATTCCTCAACCTTCAGGCTGAACCAAAGGCTGCTTTTTTTTTCTACATCTGCATTCTAAGCTTTTCTTCTTCTTTTTATTTTGTTGTAAGTATTCCAGGAGAGATAATAATTTTGGACGATCAAACGATCCATCCTGAGACCAGCTCAAAACAGAATCTTTTGCATCATATTTGATCCATTTCTCATGTATTTTTTCAATCTGTTTTTTTTCTAATGGGAATAATTCTATGACATGCTGCAAAGGGGAGCATTTTTTTGAACTATCTAAATCTAAATACATAGCATATACAGGAGGCTTTTCTTTCTTATCTGCCCCTTTCCCTTTCATTTTATTCTGACTATTACAATTTCTCCTATAAAGCCACAATCTACAAAAATATACTACTGCACCTAAACCAAGAAAATATACAAAACAGAAAACTACAAAGCTAAACAAATACCACTAATACGTCCACAATGTAAGCTTACTCACGCGTCTTCTTATTTCTCTTTAGCAAGCCCAGGAGTCCGTCACCTGTATGTCCACTTCAATAGTTTGATCACTCCCAAATCCGTGGTACATAGTAATCAGGCGTAAACAACGCTTGCTCTCTCTCAAAATCCTGTAAAAAACTTCATTAACAACAAACACTTAATTTGTTATTCGTCTGGCCTTCTCTTTTCCGTGTGCGGCCTACTCCTACTCCTGCTCCTGGCTGGCTCGCCACTTTGAAGAAAAGGATGCCGCCACTTTTGTAGAGAAGGCTAGACGATATTTAATATTTAATATAAACAGTGTATTTACAATTTTTCTGCATAACTCAATGGGCTAGTGCAGGAAGCATTTCTTGATAAGCAATATACAAGCCAGAATGAATGATTAAAACAAAGCAATGTAAAGCAAAGAAATCAGCATGCTATAGACAGACAAAGAAATTAGAATGCTCAAGGTAAATCGAAATGCTTAATACCTCTTTTGTTTCACTCTGTTTTTATACCGTCCTTCTTTGGCATCTAACCAATTCTCTCATACAACATTCCTGTGCAAGTCTCTGAATACCACAAAGCTGTTAATCATGGGCAGAACATGCTACATCTGTTTTCCCTTATCGGCCCCCCTTTCTTGCCAGACTTTCTGGAGCCGTGCCTTTTTGGCTGATGTGGGCCTCATGTCTCAGGAGATTTAGTGTTGAAACAGCTTGCTCTGCTGTTCTTTGAAGCTTTCCACTTCTATTTTTCATAGTTTTGTTCAACAAGGGGCATCAACATCTCCTTTCTTTTGCTGGTTACACCTCTCTCTATACAGCCTAGCAACCTTCTGGCTACGGCCACCACCTTGTCACACTGTTTCGTCGCCTTCAGACCCTCAGATACTATCATCCCAAGATCCCTCTCCCCGTCCGTACATATCAGACTCTCACCGCCTAACACATACGTCTCCCTTGGATTTCTACTCCCTAAGTGCATCACTTTGCATTTCTTTGCATTGGGAACCAGGGAATTAAGAATATTCACTCTAAGTGAGAATCTCATTCCCATACCAAGGGAACTATGATTGAATTTTAACTTCACTCCAGATGGGGATCCCCACAGGACAGCAACATCAATAAAATCGAGCAGCACAGACTCTGGAACCAAGCTAAGTAGCAACATTCATAATATTATTAACTATTAACTACAAACAGATAGGAAGGAAGGAGGTGTGCAATGATGTTTCCTCAGAAGCTTAGCCGAGATTGGGTGCCAGAGCCGGTGGTGGAAGGCAGGGATAGTGCTGGGCAGACTTATATGGTCTGTGCCAGAGCCGGTGGTGGGTGGCGGGGCTGGTGGTTGGGAGGTGAGGATATTGCTGGGCAGACTTATACGGTCTGTGCCAGAGCCGGTGGTGGGTGGCGGGGCTGGTGGTTGGGAGGCGAGGATATTGCTGGGCAGACTTATACGGTCTGTGCCAGAGCCGGTGGTTGGGAGGCGGGGCTGGTGGTTGGGAGGCGGGGATAGTGCTGGGCAGACTTATACGGTCTGTGCCAGAGCCGGTGGTTGGGAGGCGGGGATAGTGCTGGGCAGACTTATACGGTCTGTGCCAGAGCCGGTGGTTGGGAGGCGGGGCTGGTGGTTGGGAGGCGGGGATAGTGCTGGGCAGACTTATACGGTCTGTGCCCTGAAAATGAGATACAAATCAAGGTAAGGAAATACTCAAAAAGTAGTACATATGAGTTTATCTTGTTGGGCAGACTGGATGGACCGTGCAGGTCTTTTTCTGCCGTCATCTACTATGTTACTATATTAGGGGGCTTAAGCAGTAAATTACTTTACGTGAGTCCTGTGGACGATACCCCCTCCACTGAGCACAGCATATTTAAAAATAAAAAAAAATCAGTTTTGCACAGGAGCATGGGGAATAGATATTAGCGGGTTTAAAACAGTAAGGTAATGGTTTCCCAATTTAGGACTTAGAAATAAATGGGTGGAAACCGGACGCTACCCAGAAAAGAGTGTATTATATTGAATTTTAATTGCCAAACCTTAGACCATTCTTCTAGCTTCTGCAGATCCTTTTTCATGTTTTCCACTCCCTCCGGGGTGTCCACTCTGTTACAAATCTTGGTATCATCCACAAAAAGGCAAACTTTACCTTCTAACCCTTCGGCAATGTCACTCACAAATATATGGAACAGAATCTGCCCCAGCACCAATCCCTGAGGCACTCCACTACTCACCTTTCTCTCATCC
This sequence comes from Microcaecilia unicolor, assembly GCF_901765095.1. NCBI lineage: Eukaryota > Metazoa > Chordata > Amphibia > Gymnophiona > Siphonopidae > Microcaecilia > Microcaecilia unicolor. Next base: position 111,634 of record NW_021963090.1, on the reverse strand, counting down.
AAGTGAATTCCATTAACCCACCACCCTCTGGCGTCTGTCCATCAACCAGTTCCTAATCCAGTTCACCACGTCGGGTCCTATCTTCAGCCTGTCAAGTTTATTCAAGAGCCTCCTGTGGGGAACCGTGTCAAACGTTTTTCTGAAATCTAAGTAGATTACGTCTATAGCACGTCCCTGATTCAATTCTCCGGTCACCCAGTAAAAGAATTCAATGAGATTCGTTTGGCACGATTTACCTTTGATAAAACCATTCAGCCAGAGGTGGTCCGGTGATTTTTAAATGCTGAAATTTTGCCCAGATATTCAATGCTGGGCCGGGTGCCGGCATTGAAAATCTGGGTATGTGCGAACGGATGGCCCTTAATCGGATAAGTTAAACCGGACAAAGATAAGACTGCTATTTTTGTGGTCCTGTTTGCCAGGTTAACTGAGGGTCTCTTTTACCAAGCTGCGGCAAAAGGGGGCTGTCGCTGGTTTTGGTGTGTCTTTTACATGGGCGCCGAGGCCATTTCAGGGGGTGCCCTTACTGCCACCCATTGAGGTGGCGGTACGGGCTCCCGTATTAACCCGGCGGTAACCAGGCAGCACGCGGCACTGCCCGATTACCGCTGGGTACACTCCGGTGCTACAAAAACGACGCCGTGCTAGGGGTGGGAAGTACCACCGGGCTGCTGCAGTAGCCTGGCAGTACTTCCTGTATAGCGAGCGGTAAGCGTTGGGGTTACTGCCACTTAGTAAAAGGAGCCCTTAACCAGTTAAGGGCTGAATATCGACACTTATTCGGTCAAGTGCCAACTCTGTCCCGGACCACCCACACAATAGCTGGTTTTTGGTTTTAGTAGTTAGAGTGGATATTCACCGGCCCTATCTGAGTAACTGCTACCATCAGGGCCTGGTCAGCAGGAGTTAACCGAATAAGAGCCTTTACTGGTTACCTCCTTTCAATATAGAGACCTATAATTTACATACGTATTTCAACAATTTAGTTTTTTAAAAGAAAGCAGACTCACACTTTTCTTCATCAAATAGGCGTCATCTTGCTGCTTAAGTATAGGCGCATGCTTATAGGATGAACCCTCTGACTGTTCCTGCTTCTAAGAACACCAGCTGCATTTTTTTTTTGTTACATTTGTTCCCCGCGCTTTCCCACTCATGGCAGGCTCAATGCGGCTTACATGGGGCAATGGAGGGTTTAAATGACTTGCCCAGAGTCACAAGGGGCTGCCTGTGCCTGAAGTGGGAATTGAACTCAGTTCCTCAGGACCAAAGTCCACCACCCTAACCACTAGGCCACTCCTCCACTGTTGCTACTATTTGAGATTCTACATGGAATGTTGCTATTCCACTAGCAACATTCCATGTAGAAGTCGGCCCTTGCAGATCACCAATGTGGCCGCGCAGGCTTCTACATGGAATGTTGCTAGTGGAATAGCAACATTCCATGTAGAATCTCCAATAGTAGCAACATTCCACGTAGAATCTCCAATAGTATCTATTTTATTTTGTTACATTTGTACCCTGCACTTTCCCACTCATGGCAGGCTCAATGCGGCTTACATGGGGCAATGGAGGGTTAAGTGACTTGCCCAGAGTCACAAGGAGCTGCCTGTGCCTGAAGTGGGAATTGAACTCAGTTCCCCAGGACCAAAGTCCACCACCCTAACCACTAGGCCACTCCTCCACTGTTGCTACTATTTGAGATTCTACATGGAATGTTGCTATTCCACTAGCAACATTCCATGTAGAAGTCGGCCCTTGCAGATCACCAATGTGGCCAAGCAGGCTTCTGCTTCTGTGAGTCTGACGTCCTGCACGTACGTGCAGGACGTCAGACTCACAGAAAAAGAAGCCTGTACAGCCTTCTACATGGAATGTTGCTAGTGGAATAGCAACATTCCATGTAGAATCTCCAATAGTAGCAACATTCTATGTAGAATCTCCAATAGTATCTATTTTATTTTTGTTACTTTGTACCCTACGCTTTCCCACTCATGGCAGGCTCAATGCGGCTTACATGGGGCAATGGAGGGTTAAGTGACTTGCCCAGAGTCACAAGGAGCTGTCTGTGCTGGGAATCAAACTCAGTTCCTCAGGACCAAAGTCCACCACCCTAACCACTAGGCCACTCCTCCACTGTTGCTACTATTTGAGATTCTACATGGAATGTTGCTATTCCACTAGCAACATTCCACGTAGAAGTCGGCCCTTGCACATCACCAATGTGGCCGCGCAGGCTTCTGCTTCTGTGAGTCTGACGCCCTGCACGTACGTGCAGGACGTCAGACTCACAGAAACAGAAGCCTGCGCAGCCTTCTACGTGGAATGTTGCTAGTGGAATAGCAACATTCCATGTAGAATCTCCAATAGTAGCAACATTCCATGTAGAATCTCCAATAGTATCTATTTTATTTGTTGTTACATTTGTACCCTGCGCTTTCCCACTCATGGCAGGCTCAATGCGGCTTACATGGGGCAATGGAGGGTTAAGGGACTTGCCCAGAGTCACAAGGAGCTGCCTGTGCCTGAAGTGGGAATCGAACTCAGTTCCTCAGTTCCCCAGGACCAAAGTCCACCACCCTAACCACTAGGCCACTCCTCCACTAGGCCCCCCTTTTTGTTGGGGGCCTAGTCCCAATTCCTGGTTAAACACAAAAACAAGAGGGGGGGCCTACTTCCAGGAGAGCTTCATCAGATGTACTTGACTAGCTAGTAGGCCCCCCAGTCCCTTCTCCTTCCAAATATATAAAGAAAGCTTTCACAGGCCATACACAGAACAGAGGAGCTGTGAAGGGGAGGAAGAGACTAGCACAGAGAGGTTTTATGTATTTCCACGCCATAAATTCTCAGAGAACAAAGAGCTTTACTATTCCTTACACTATTACTAAGGGTAAAGACTACTGCAGTCATTCAGAGGCTAAAAAGAAATGTGAGGCCTAAAATCGTTTTCAGTTAACCAATTGTTTTGCAAGCTGAGCTCAATTCTGTGAGTGATTCAGCAATAGAATATTGTTTAGGGCAGAGCCTACATTACAGGCAGTGGCATACCAAGGGGGGGGGGCGGTGGGGGCAGTCCGCCCCGGGTGCACGCTGATGGGGGGGGGGGGGGGGGTGCCGCGCGCCTGTCGGCTCTTCGTTTTCATGCTCCCTCTGCCCCGGAACAGGTTACTTCCTGTTCTTGGGCAGAGGGAGCATGAAAACGAAGAGCCGGCAGGCGCGCCCCCCCCCCCCCCCCAGCAGCGTGCACCCAGGGGGGGTTCTTTCGCCGGGGGATCGGGGGTTCTTTCGCCGGGGGGGGGGGGGTTGCTGCACCCGGGGGGCGGGGCGCATCGACGATCCGCCCCGGGTGTCAGCCCCCCTAGGAACGCCACTGATTACAGGATGGTCATAGATCGGAAAATGGTCATTGCCCTTCTATAACACGGTAGCCATATTCCTTTCTGGGTGTCCCGCTTGCATGCCCTTCTGACCCTACTGCTGCAACGTTTGTGAGCCCTTGGCCCGGAGGTGGCTGCATGAGGATCACTCAACCACCTCTGGGTAGATGGAGTCCTAAGGAGACAAGAGTATCCCAAAGAACTTGACTGGATTACAAGTGGAGGGTGAACTAAGGTAGCTTTAATGGCACCAAAAGATACACAAGGCAAAAGGCAAACAAACGGCTCAGCAATAATGTAAGAGGAGAAAGGACAATAACCAGCCAAGCTGCACATCCTAACACTAGCTAAAGCAAAACAAAGCATACAATAATGGCAAATAGTAAGACAGCTAAGAGCACAAGAGACTAGGCAAAGGCCCGCCCCGGCGGGACAACGAAAAGCAAAGGGCACTTAACTGGAAGCGATAAGACCGCTGGCGGTCAGTACCCTCATGTAAGCCGCGGGACCTAGGGGCATATCTGCGTGGGGCCACAGGGGCCTGGTCCCCCGCAGATTTTGCCCTGGACCCCCCCTACCACCATCAACCCTTCCCCGCTGCCGTTGCTTACTTTTGCTGGCGGGGGACCCCAACCCCTGCCGGCCAAGGTCCACCTGCCAGTGCCGCTGCCTTTAAAAATATTTCTTCAGCTGGCGGGGGACCCCAACCCCCGCCAGCCGACTCGAGGTCTGTAAAGTTCTTCGTCCTCCGTGGCCGGCCCATGCTGTATAACTGTTGAATCCGGGCTGGCCACGGAGGACGAAGAACTTTACAGACCTCGGGTCGGCTGGCGGGGGTTGGGGTCCCCCGCCAGCTGAAGAAATATTTTTAAAGGCAGCGGCACTGGCAGGTGGAAGCGGACCTCGGCCGGCGGGGGTTGGGGTCCCCCGCCAGCAAAGGTAAGCAACAGCAGCGGGGGAGGGTTGGCAGCGGGGGGGTGGAGAGAGTCGTTGGTGGCGGGGGGGTCTGGCAGCGGCAGGAGGGGTCTGGCAATAGCAGGGGGCAGTGACGGTAGCAGTGGGGGGGCTAAAATGTGCCCCCTCCCTCTGGCTCTGGCCCCCCCTACCGCCGGAGTCCAGATACGCCCCTGGCGGGACCTCAGCAGCAAGCTCTCTCAGAAGCAAGAGAGATGAGCAGCAGCAGAGCAAAGGAACTAAAATAGTCTCTTGTAGACCTGCACCGCGGGTAGGGAACTTGAGCGGTCCACTCCGCTCGCTGAAGGCAAAGAAGAAAAACACAGAGGCGCCCGAGCCAGTGCTCCCAGGGCAAAAGATTTAATCAAAGCAATGCCTGAGCCAGTGCTCCCAGGGCAAACGACACACAGGCACAGCACAGCAAACAGGAACCAGGAACAGCCCACACGGATCCCTCCGCACTCCAAGCACAGCCACCTCGTCCAGGGATACTTCTAGATGTGGCCACGGCCTCAGTACCTACAGCATTCCACGTCGTCCCAGCACACACAGTCCAAAACTCAGCACAGAGCCTACTCACTGCAACCAGCGACCAAGGAATTACTGCGGACGACCGGGGTCTCAGCTAAAGTAGAAGAAGCTCACAGGACTTCAAGGCTTGGAGGCAGGCTTCACTGGAAAAAAGCAAGAAGAAGAAAGCTGCAGCAATGCTCCAGGCCACAGCCTGACAAGGAAACAGCAGATGGAACCGGCAGTGCCTCAGGCAGGCCTGAGCTCAATCAGGAAGTGTTGCCAGAACACTGAGTGCACAGAAAAGCCAGCTTAAGAAGGGCTCAGCACCTGATGGCATCACCAGCTTGGCTTCCACCACTCTACAGTGACCCCCACAGGTCACTGGCTAGAACTGCAGGTAAAACTAACGGGTCTAGATGGAACAGGGCACTGACGAGCAAGGCACGGGCGATGACGACCGTGACAACCGCTGTTTGAAGATGTTACTGACCCAGAAGAGCAATGTTTCTAAACGTGCCATCATATCCATTATCCGCTCATCTGGGATTCTCGGCGGCCCTTTGACCTTGTCAGCTGGACTGTGCTGGTTAGCTCTCCAACTTCTCCCCCATGTACAAGGCTTCACTGTAAACCCCTTAGAAGCCAACAGAAGGAGTTAAGAAGAGGATACAGCAAGCTCAGTTTAGTGCACTCATTCCATTTAAGATGTTCTTGGTAAATAACGTGCTTATGCAATTTAACATAGTAGATGACGGCAGAAAAAGACCTGCACGGTCCATCCAGTCTGCCCAACAAGATAAATTCATATGTGCTACTTTTTGTGTGTACCTTACCTTGATTTGTACCTGTCCTTTTCAGGGCACAGACCGTATAAGTCTGCCCAGCACTATCCCCGCCTCCCAACCACCAGCCCCACCTCCCACCACCGGCTCTGGCACAGACCGTATAAGTCTGCCCAGCACTATCCCCCCCTCCCAACCACCGGCTCTGGCACAGAACGTATAAGTCTGCCCAGCACTATCCCCACCTCCCAACCACCAGTCCCGTCTCCGGCACAGACCGTATAAGTCTGCCCACCTCTATCCCCGCCTCCCAACCACCAGTCCCGCCTCCCACCACAGGCTCTGGCACAGACCGTATAAGTCTGCCCAGCACCATCCCCGCCTCCCGCCACCGGCTCTGCCACCCAATCTCGGCTAAGCTCCTTAGGATCCATTCCTTCTGACCAGGATTCCTTTATGTTTATCCCACGCATGTTTGAATTCCGTTACTGTTTTCGTTTCCACCACCTCCCACGGGCATTCCAGTGCATTTTCAGGTGGCTCCTGCCCACTTAAATTATGCTGAACAGACCGTCCTTGGATTTTCAACATGACTTAACTGCACAGTTTTGCTGAAAATCTGGCATTTTCACCGCAGCATTATCCAGTTAGAGCAGAGCCAGTGTATGGGTAGAGTTATGTGGGTACCAGTGATATTTATTTATTTATTTATTTATTTATTTGTTGCATTTGTATCCCACATTTTCCCCACCTATTTGCAGATTCAATGTGGCTTACAATAATACATCCTAAAAATCGTCAATCAAGATTAGATAAAACCATTGGTTACATAAAGAACAAGTGTAACATAATGGATAAAATCAATTCAATAAATCAGAAAACAGACATTAAACAATTCGATAAATCAAAAAAACAGACGGATTCTCTAGTAAGTAATGATGTGTTGGAGTTCCTGTTATTGATTATTATGTAATCAATAGAAATCAAACAAAATAAAACATGGAAAAGAAAATAAGATGATACCTTTTTTATTGGACATAACTTAATACATTTCTTGATTAGCTGTCGAAGGTTGCCCTTCTTCGTCAGATCGGAAATAAGCAAATGTGCTAGCTGACAGTGTATATAAGTGAAAACATTCAAGCATTACTATGACAGTAAAATAGATACCATTGGAGATTCTACATGGAATGTTGCTACTCTTGGAGATTCTACATGGAATGTTGCTATTCCACTAGCAACATTCCATGTAGAAGGCTGCGCAGGCTTCTGTTTCTGTGAGTCTGACGTCCTGCACGTACATGCTGGACGTCAGACTCACAGAAGCAGAAGCCTGCGTGGCCACATTGGTGATCTACAAGGGCCGACTTCTACATGGAATGTTGCTAGTGGAATAGCAACATTCCATGTAGAATCTATAGAAATCAAACAAAATAAAACATGGAAAAGAAAATAAGATGATACCTTTTTTATTGGACATAACTTAATACATTTCTTGATTAGCTTTCGAAGGTTGCCCTTCTTCGTCAGATCGGAAATAAGCAAATGTGGTAGATAACAGTATATATAAGTGAAACATCAAAGCATTCCAGTGACAGTCTAACAGGATTGGGGTGGATAGGTATTTCCGATCTGACGAAGAAGGGCAACCTTCGAAAGCTAATCAAGAAATGTATTCAGTTATGTCCAATAAAAAAGGTATCATCTTATTTTCTTTTCCATGTTTTATTTTGTTTGATTTCTATTGATTACCTTTAAAAGTGGACTAACACGGCTACCACACCACTCTACTCACGATTGATTATTATGGTTAGTCTTGTTTAAAAGGTAGGTCTTTAGTGATTTTCGGAATATTCAGTACCGATGCTCACGTACCTAACTAGACATATAGGATCATATCAAAAGCAGTCCTATATCTTTGGTTAGATATGCAGATACCGGTACCCAAATAACTTCCAGGTCTGCCAGTGACCCCGATATTTAATGCTGGTGACTGGACATAACCTGGCATTGAATATCCGGATTACGTTCAGCCCATGGCTGTCAGCAGCTTTTCAAACCACTAACTCCTGTGGGCTGAATTCTGACCTATAAATCTTTATATAAGCCCATTTGAAAATGGTTTTAAATTTGTGTTATTGTGCGTCCCATTCTATACCACAGAACAGGATCATAGATTTGACACTTGTAGCTTAAGATAGCGTTTGGACTGTTCATATTTTCTAGGTAAGGGTGCAGTTTGTTGGAATTCCTTAAATCTAGCGCTTGCTAAATCAATTGAACACACCTTAACCTATGAATTAATGCACATAAAGTCAATTAACACACATTAAGAAGGTCTAATGCATTAATATTTTTATTAGCAGAATTAGGAGAAAATATGGCTGAGGGGAGACATGATAGAGGTCTATAAAATAATGAGTGGAGTGGAACAGGTAGATGTGAAGCATCTGTTTACGCTTTCCAAAAATACTAGGTCTTGGGGGAATGCAATGAAGCTACAAAGTAGTAAATTTAAAATGAATTGGAGAAATTGTTTCTTCACTCAGCGTGTAATTATACTCTGGAATTCATTACCAGAAAATGTGGAGAGGTGTGGTAGCCGTGTTAGTCCACTCGTAAAGGTTATCAATAGAAATCAAACAAAATAAAACATGGAAAAGAAAATAAGATGATACCTTTTTCATTGGACATAACTTAATACATTTCGAAAGCTAATCAAGAAATGTATTAAGTTATGTCCAATAAAAAAGGTATCATCTTATTTTCTTTTCCATGTTTTATTTTGTTTGATTTCTATTGATAACCAGAGAATGTGGTAAAGGCGGTTAGCTTAGCAGAGTTTTAAAAAGGTTTGGACAGCTTCCTAAAGGAAAAGTCCATAGACCATTATTAAATGGACTTGGGGAAAATCCACTGCTTATATATCTGGGATAATCAGCATAAAATGTTTTGTTGTTTTTGGGGAACTTGCCAGGTATTTGTGACCTGGATTGGCCACTGTTGGAAACAGGATGCTGGGCTTGATGGCATAGGAGCCAACTTTTCAAAATGATTGGGGGTGCTGAAAATTTTTTTTTAACAGGATGTTGCATTCCCCCCTCCTCCTCCCCCTCTCCCCCTCCTCTCTCCTCCTCTTCCCCTCCTCTCCCCATCCCCCCTCCTCTCATATCCAGCAATTTTCCTCTCTCCCCTGCCCTCTCCTCCCGTTCATATCCAGCAATTTTCCTCTCTCCCCTGCCCTCTCCTCCCGTTCATATCCAGCAATTTTCCTCTCTTCCCTACCCCCCCTCTCAACCATGTCCAGCGAATTCTCCTCTCTCCCCTGCCCTCCCCTCCCTCCATCCATGTCCAACAAGTCTCATCTCTCCCCTGCCCGCTCTTTCATGTCCAACGATTTCTCCTCCCTCTCCTCCCCTCTATGTCAAGTAACTCGCCCCAAACACCACCTGCCCCTTTTCAGCCCCCCTCTCCTCCGTTCCAGGCCCCCCTCCCTCTCCTCCGAGTTCCAGGCCCCCTCCCTCTCCTCCAAGTTCCAGGCCCCCCATCTCCTCCGACTCGAGTGCCAGTCCCAACCCCAGCCCGACCTCTTCTCCCACAACAGTCCTCTGCCCTCGCCTTCCTGCGTGCTGCCCAGAATTTAAAACTCATCTTACCTCGGAGTCCAGGCGGCAGCAGTGAAAGGCTCAGCCTTCCCTTCTCTCTCAGCGCTGGTCCCGCCCTCATTTCCTGTTTCTGCAAGGGCGGGACCAGAGCTGAGAGAGAAGGGAAGGCTGAAGTGCCGAGCCTTCTTGCCTTTCACTGCTGCCACCGGGACCCTGAGGTAAGGTAAGTTTTAAATTCTGGGCGGCATGCAGGAAGGCGAGGGCGGAGGACTGTTGAGGGAGAAGAGGGCGGGCACCGGGCATGTCAGGCTGGCTGGGAAGGGAACTTCCGGCGGGTCAAAATATTTGGGGTGCTTGAGCACCCACGGAGTTGGCGCCTATGCTTGATGGACCTTTCCAGTATGGCAATACTTATGCACTAACCTGAAAAAACGGCCACAGATCAGGGGAAAAGTTTTGAAAAGAAACCGAACCTTTTTGTCATGAATGTTCCTCATCTTTCCTTTTTATTTTATCTCAGAGTTACAGATTTGCAATTGTGAGTAGCTTCAAGGCCATCAATGGTTTCCCAGTGTTGGTGAATATCATCAGCAACGGACTTCTTGAGAGTTTCAATTCAACTGAGAAGATTCGCACCTGGAACTACCCCTTCGCAAGAGTACGTATCACATTTCTGCTCTTCGTTTAACTGAGGCACCTTGGTGGCTCATTTCCAGTTTTAAAAATCCTCCAATGGGTATCTTTTTCCAAACACAGTAGGCGGGGCTGGTGGTTGGGAGGTGGGGATAGTGCTGGGCAGACTTATACGGTCTGTGCCAGAGCCGGTGGTGGGAAGCGGGGCTGGTGGTTGGGAGGTGGGGATAGTGCTGGGCAGACTTATACGGTCTGTGCCAGAGCCGGTGGTTGGGAGGAGAGACTGGTGGTTGGGAGGCGGGGATAGTGCTGGGCAGACTTATACGGTCTGTGCCCTGAAGAGCACAGGTACAAATCAAAGTAGGGTATACACAAAAAGCATCTACTTTGTTACTATGTAACAAGCTCCTAAGACTATTTAGGTGTTGCAGTGGGTGTTGCAGTGGGGCAGACTTAAGGACTGATTCGCTAAATGACTTACGGGCATGACTAAGCCATTATGGAATATTAGTGCAAAGCGCATTGGTGTGCCAAAAGGTAGACGCACTTACTTACAACAGGTCAATGGCTGGAGTAAGTGAATGTTCCTAAGTTTACAAAGCCGCGCTAGCAGCTGGTGGTGCTGTACTGCCGACACAGTCCATTCACTTTGAATGGGCTGTGTCGGCAATGCCCCGCAGCAGATGGTGGACATGCCTATGCTCCACCTACATGTACACCCCCTTACAGTTGTGCATTAACCCCCTAATTCTATTTATGGTGCTCAAAATTGCACAAGGAAATTTAGGCAGATGCCCAATTTGCATGCCAGTTAGCGCCAATAATTGGGTGCTAATAATCAATTATGGGCACTAATTGGCAATAAATATTTACATGTGCATCTTTATGGTCACTGTTACGCAAAGATGTCAAAAGGGGGTGTGGCCATGGGAGGGGCATGGGTGGGTCACGGGCATTTCTGGAATTTGCACTACGAAGTTCACCAATTCACTGATATTGAGCACTAAGCTGTTAACGTTTTAGCGGTTAAAAATAGGACCAGTGCTTTTTTTGAGGGGTACTTGGGGATACTGAGTACCGACACCTTTTCCATTGTCTGCTAAAATTGACCCATGGACCCCAAGTTTTAATTGAAAGAGCTCAGGTTCTACACACCAATTCTGCCTTGTCATAGATTCTGTGACTGGTTGCAGGGGGCCTGGTGTCATGTCCCCTACCTCAACGCAAGCGGCATCCTCAGACTGCGCGGGGTCCCGTCGACACGCACACTTGACTGGCACTGCCTGAGCCGTGTGTATGTAGTCCTCTCTGGGTTTGTTCAGAGAGCGGTGGTTGCAGGCTCCTTAATTGCTTTGCTTCCATGCACCTGTTTCTGCTCTCTCTCTCTGCCTGGCTTCCAGGCTCCTTGATTGCTTTGCTTCCACCCACCTGGGTCTGCTCTTCCTTTGCCTGGCTTCCCTGGCTTCTCTCCTATTGGTCTTCCGGTTCCTCCTTCCCCTGCTCTTGTCCTATGGCTGTGCCCCTTTTCCCTGCTGATGTCAGACACCAGCACTTTATCAGCTGAGTTCTCCCTGGACTCCATGCTTCAGCTTCTACTTTGGTAGGTGTTTCTAACTCTGTAGTCTGCTTCTTATCTACTGGCCCTCGTTGCTGACTTTGCCTGTACCTGGATTACCCTTCTGTCTGCCTACTGACTTTCGCCTGTACTGGACTACTCTCTTGCCTGCCGCCTGCCTACTGATTTTCACCTGTACCTGGATTACTCTCTTGACCTGCTGTCTGCCCGGACGATACATTCATCACCCCGCTTCCAGCTCCATCCTGTAAGTCCTGCAGGCCGCCTGCAATTAGGGGCTCTACAACTGGGGGAACGGCGGTCAGCGCAGGTGAAACCCGGGGTTGTCCAGCCGCCAAGCAGAATCTGGTCCGAGTACCGGGCTCAGCAGCACTCTACTTGGTACAAGAACTCACAAGTCTGACACCTGGCTATTGTGGGGTGGGTTCCCTCAGTGATCACCCCACCCCTGAAGGGTGGCCTGGCATTTGAGTACCGGCACCTTTTTCACTAGAAAAAAAAACGCACTGGATAGGACTGCTATTATACGGTCCTCTTTGACCGCCAAACTTATCCAGTTAGGCACTGAATATCGGCACCTAACCGGATAAGATGTACAGTATAGCTGGTTATGAGTTAGGCGCCAACCAGCAATATTCAAAGGGAGAAAACTGGTTATCTCCTGTTGAATGTTACAGTTAAGTGCTAAAACACTATTTAACTGGCCAGGAACCGTTCCTGGTCAGTTAAATAGCTTTGAATATGGGGGGGGGGGGGGGCGCTGTTTATAAAAGCCACGTTCTTCAAGGCAATCTTCTTAAAGTATAATTCAATAGAACCCTGAATACTCAACTCTTCAATATACCAGGTTCTAGATATCCAACTTAATTCTCCCTCTTGCTCCTTTCAAACCTATCAAGAATTTTTTGGAACATTTATATTGTTTTTCCTTTACTTATAGCCTCAGCGGTGCTCATCACCAATAATTTATAATGGCAATGGAATTAGCACCTACCTCCTCATCGGCTTCTCTTAAAGCCTTATTTTTCATTTATATGTTTTAGTTCATTTCTTAAGTTTAATTATCTTTCGTACTTTGCGAGGGTTGATCCCTAAAACAACAGCAAGGCTGGCGCTGAAGACGGCTGAGGGGGAAGTCCTTGATACAACCTAGTGATTAGGCGAAACGTGCATGTCGGACAAGCCTAAACCCCCAGTCTGACTATCGTAAAAGATAAGTACTAAAGATAATTAAACGTAAGAAATGAACTGACTCCAGTGTGGGTACTTCCCACCCCAGCGCGCGCCATTTCTGGTGCTACAAAAAAAGTTTCTATTTTTGTAGCGTCGCCTACTTGGTGGTAATCCGGTTACCGCCAGGTTAGCACGAGAGCCCTTAAGTGCTCCCCCCCTCCCCGAAATGGCCACACGGCAAATGGTTCACTTACCGCACAACCGTTTCTTGTCCAGAAAAAGACAGTCTTTTACCCGCTGTGGTAAAAGGGAGCCTCGGCGCGTGTAAAAAAAAAACACGCTGACGCTAGCGCAGGCCCCCTTTCACCGCAGCTTTAGTAAAAGGACCCCTCGGTGATATAAATTTCATAAACATGTCATTCATTTCCATAACCATTCCATTTCCATAAAATCATTTTCAGCGAAGCCACGGGATACATGGCAGACCTCATAGACCTACCAACCAGAAATATATCCAAATCATCACGAACGTATTTAAATCTCCACTACCCAAGCTGCAAAGGACTTAAATACAAATCAACTTACGCATCCAGCTTCTCCTACATACGCACACAACTGTGGAACGCACTACCAACAGCTGTGAAAAGAACATACGGACACTTAAACTTACGGAAATCACTAAAAACTAACCTGTTTCCAAAGGCTTATCCTACTGACCCAACGTAAATGCCTGAACTCTGCAAAACTAAAGTAGTACGTAATGGACATGTCTGATTTAATAGACCTGCCACCCAGAAACGCTAAAAGATCATCCCCAACTTTCCTCAATCTCCACTTCCCTAAGTGCAAAGGCATAAAATACAAAGTACTGCACGCATCAACCTTCTCTTATATGAGCCCGCAACTCTGGAATACACTACCACGCAACCTGAAGACGATCTACGCATCAACACGCTCACTTCTGAATTCTCTTCCCCCGTACTTTCACCACATTAAAACTCTACCTTCAGATAAAATTGTAATACCCTAATGTTCTCTTGCTATTGTTCTAGCACCGTATCCTTTCCTCATTGTTTCACTCCATTGTTCTATTCCCCAAATGATATTTTGACTTTGTCTTCCCATAACACTTCACAACGTAACCCATAATCGTATTGTAACAAATTGTATTTACATCACTCACAATGTAATGTAAGCCACACTGAGCCCGCAAATAGGTGGGAAAATGTGGGATACAAATGTAATAAATAAATAAATAAATACCGCAGTTCTTACGCTTTACGATTCCTTAATGTGACCGTTCCACATGAATCTTATTTTACCACCTCATCACTTTGTATTTGTTCACACCAGAGTCAGCGAATGCCTCTCCGGTATTATGTAAGCCACATTGAGCCTGCAAATAGGTGGGAAAATGTGTGGGATGCAAATGAAACAAATAAAATAAAATAAAATAAATAATCTTCAATGGCATTAAAAATGTAGGTTTCTCTTTCTTGTCATTATACTACTACATAAAATGTGGCAGTAATCTGTATGTAATATGGTGCTGAGTGGTAACTGCCTGCCCTGTGCTGCAAATTGGGGGGGGGGGGGCAAATGCTGGACATCAGTGGCATTGCTATGGGGGGGGGCACAGGGGCCTGGGGCCCCCGGTTTGGCTGGTGGGGGTCCCCAACCCCACTAGCTAAAGTGTTTGTCCCGCGCTGGTCTCACATTGCTTGTGCATGCTCAATTTCATTAAAACGAGTGTGCACAGCGACTGAAAACAGACCAGGGTGCTAGGCAATGTGAGACCAGTGCAGGACAAATGCTTTAGCTGGTGGGGGTTGGGAACCCCCGCCAGTCAAGGTACCTTTGCAGTTGCGGAGGGGTGGGAGCAGCAGCAGGGGGCAGAAGCGGCGGCAGGAGGGCGGGGGGGGGGGGGGGAGTGACAGCGGTGATGGGGAGGCAGGCCAAAATGTGCCCCTCCACCTTGGGCTCTGGCCCTCCCCCATCGAGGTCTGGCTACGCCCACTGGAGCCAGCTCTGTGGGTGCTGTGGGTGCTTGAGCACCCCCAATATTGAGCAAATTCCTTGATTGTGTCCAAGGAGAGGTCATTTCTATTCGGTTTAGCACCCCCAATAATTTTGAAAAGTTGGCTCCCCTGGCTACGCCCCTGCTGCACACACCCTTGCATTTTCTGCACAGTCTGCACGTTACCATGCATTAGCTTTTGCACCTGACACAGGGTAAGTGCACGGTAAGTGTCTATAAAATACTAGCACAGATCACACCTACATTAAGGCTCGAGAGCAGATGTAAATGTTTGTGCACAGTTTATAAAATATGGATCCAATATTTATGTGGTAGCAATCAGTGCCCGAGGGTCCAGAGGCTCTCTGCCCGCATGTCCGCCACACACTACAGCCTTCCCCGGTCTTACCTTGAAAGGCGTGCCACCGGTGATCTAGTGGCCTCTGAGGACGTGGGGGGGACATGTTCTTTCCTGCCCACTGTGCTGCTGCTATTCCCATTGCCCTTCACCACTGTGTTTTAAAAATGGCTACCGAGATTCCCTGCGGAAGTCTGTCGAGACCCGCGAGAGTACCGTGGGAACTCTCAGCCGCCATGCGGGGGAATAGTGGCAGCTCAACGGGCAGAAAAGAACATGCTCCCTCCACCCCCACCCCCGCAGAGGCCACTAGATCACCATGGCCCTTCAGGTAGGATGGGGGTGTCGGGTGTGACCGTAGGGGCGGCAGCAGTGCTGCGGTAGGAGGGCAGGGGCCGGGCGGAGGCCCCAGACCACTCTCAGTGCCCGGGGGGGGGGCCCAGACCACTCTCAGTCTGCCCCTGGATCAGCGTTGTGCTGACCAGCAGTGTTAAACCCAGACATTCAATGCCGGGCTATGTCCAGGCACCCGGTATTGAATTCCAGGTTTGGGGAACTGGCTATCTAACGCATAGGCAGTTAAGTTTTGATATTCAGCACCTAACTGTCTATGGGTTACCACAGAAAGACAGGACTGACTTTTGTGCGATGTGATTTACGCGGTTAACCTGGCAAGTTCAGCGCTGAATATCGAAACGTAACCAGCCAAGTGCTGATTCCACCCTGGAACGTCCCCAAAATAGCTGGTTTTCAGTTTGGCACTCTCTGGCTTTTTTTTCAGTGGCACTAAGCAGTTATGGGCCACTGAAAATTAGTGGTTAGCCCAGTGGTTCCCAAACCTGGTCCTGGAGGCACCCCAGCCAGTCAGGTTTTCAGGATATCCACAATGAATAATTCATGAGTGCACGCACCGCTTCCACTGCGTGCAAATCTCTCTCATGAATATTTATTGTGGATATCCTGAAACCCTGACTGGCTGGGTTGCCGGCTGGTTAAATCGCTTTGAATACCAGTCGGTACATACATAAATTATGACTCCACCCAAAACCCACCCCAGAACAACGCTACACCTGGAACACCTAAAACTCTGTACATTCTAGTCATCACATATTTATTTATTTATTTCATTTATATCCCACATTATCCCAATAGATCAGGTTCAATGTGGCTAACAACTTATTTTGATTAACAGTACAAAAAATGATGCAGGATAGCTTACATTAAGCAGTAATAACAAAGGGGTCCTTTTACTAAGATGCGCTGAAAAATGGCCTGCGGTAGTGTAGACGCGTGTTTTGGGCGCGCTCAGAATTATTTTTCAGTGCACCTACAAAAAAAAATGCCTTTTTAAAAACTTTTTGCCGAAAATGGGCATGCGGCAAAATGAAAATTGCCGCCCGTCCATTTTGGGTCTGAGACCTTACCGCAAGCCATTGACCTAGCGGTAAGGTGTCACATGGTAACCGGGCGGTAATGGTCTATGCGCGTAGCTGCCGTGCGCCAGAAAATAAACAATATTTTTTGGATACGCATCACAGACGTGCGCCAAAATTGAAATTACCGCAAGGGCCACGCGGTAACTGGGTGGTAACTCCAATGTGGCGCACGTTGGGTGTGCGCAGGCGCCTACGCAGCTTAGTGAAAGGGTCGTAAAGTAAATGATTATTACAATACTAGTGGAACCACACCCGTTTCCTCACCAATGAAACGGGCCCTAGGAAGGCTGTCATGTAAGCTTTTTTTTCTCTCTCCCCTGCCCTCCCCTCCATGTCCAGCGATTCTCCTCTTCCCTGCCCTCCCATCAGTGTCTGATGATTCTCTCCTCTACTGTCCTCCCATCCCATCCATGTCCGTCAATTCTCCTCTACCCTGCCTTCCCCTCCTCCCTCCCTCCCCTCGATGTCCCGCGATTCTCTCCTCCCCTCGATTTGTATCTGAACGTTCTCTGGCCGGCTGGCGCTGGCTTCCGTTCCGTTCGTAACATCCCTCCTGACACGTCAGCTCGCCTCCTGTGTTCCCTTCCCTCTCACTGTTCCGCCCTCTGACGTCATTACGTCTTGACGCCAGGGCGGGACAGTGAGGGGGAATGGAACGTTGGAGGCTGGCTGACATCAGGAGATGTTACGAACCCAGGCAGCCAGACATGGAACGTTGGAGGTGCAAGTTATTATATAGGATGTAATATGGAAACGAATACTAGATGCAAAAAGGTAACAATTTATAGTAATCCATATAATAACAATTAGAATGGAACTGAGAAATTGAATAATTGTACAATTAGGGGGTTAAATGAATTATGATCGTTCTGTTCACATCTAATACAGGTTTCATTCTCCTTATTTCATATGTGATCTGAAATACACTCTGTTTTCTTTTGTGCTATTTCAGGAAGATTCCGTATATACCTGGGTATATATTTTCCTCTTTTATGTTATCTTAATGGTACTTGCTACTGGGCTCCCTCCTTACTTTGCAATGAGCAACATCAAGGATTACAAGGTACTCATTTAGCATTGCAGGATAGGTATTAGAAACATGCATGCGTTTTAAAAGAGCTGGTAAAACATGGTGAATATACCGATTTCCATCAGATCTGTATAAAACGAAAATTTCATCTGAATTTATAATCCATCTATCCATAAATTCCTGGGTAGCTCACAATTATGTGTAAATTATATAGACACTGAAGTCAGTTGGAAGTTAAAAAAAATCAGCAAGGAATCCTGAAGTTGGGACTCTTGAAAATGGAATCCCCAAACTGGGGACCTGTATATCCTAGTACATCACCGAGGAAGATATGGGAGCCATACCAGTGCCAGATATGGTGTTCAGTGTTGAGTATTTAATTTAATTTATTTATTTATTTGTTACATTTGTATCCCACATTCCCCCACCTATTTGTAGGCTCAGTGCGGCTTACGTAGTACCAGAGAAACAAATCTCTGTAAATCTGGAAGATGTAATAGGGCAATTTGACAAACTGAAGAGTAGAAAATTGCCTGGACCAACGGTATAAATCCCAGAGTACTGATAAAATTGAAAAATGAATTTGCAGAGCTATTGTTAGTAATATGTAATTTATCTTTAAAATCAAGCATGGTACGGGAAGATTGGAGGGTGGCCAATGGAACGCCAATCTTTAAAAAGGGTTCCAGAGGTGATCCAGGAAATTATAGACCGGTGAGCCAGATGTCAGTGTCGGGCAAAATGGTAGAGACTATTTTAAAGAACAAAATTATAGCGCATATTCAAAAGCATGGATTAATGAGACAAACCCAACATGGATTTAGTGAAGGGAAATCTTGCTTCACCAATCTATTACATTTCTTTGAAGGGGTAAACAAACTTGGATAAAGGTGAGCCGGTTGATATTGTGTATCTGGATTTTCAAAAGGTGTTTGACAAAGTACCTCGTGAAAGACTCCAGAGGAAATTGGAGAGTCATGGGATAGGAGGTAGTGTTCTATTGTGGATTAAAAACTGGTTAAAAGATAGAAAACAGAGAGTAGGGTTAAATGGTCAGTATTCTCAATGGAGAAGGGTTGATAGTGGGGTTCCGCAGGGGTCTGTGCTGGGACCGCTGCTCTTTAACATATTTGTAAATGATCTAGACATGGGAATAAATATTGAGGTAATTAAATTTACAGATGATACAAAGTTATTCAAAGTTGTTAAATCGCAAGAGGATTATGAAAAGTTGCAAAGGATCTTATGAGACTGGTGTCACCCGGTACAATCAAGAAACAAATGTCCACCAGCAACTTCAGTCTTAAGGCTTTTATTCCATGCAGGTCTCTAGTAGACCTGGTACATGGTTCCAACAGCAGCATTCACCTTCAATCTTAAACACATGAAAGCCACCTGAAAGTGTGTGGCAAATAGTCCCCTTTAAGCAGTAGGCTGCCAGCACCTACCAGGATTCAATACAAGCTCACAGTCAGCTTCAGTCTGGGCTCTTTATCCAGTGCACAGTAAACACTAGTTCAATTCCCAAGACAAACAGTTCATTCAGTTCATCATCCCAGTTAAATCACAAAGCAGCCTTTACCTTCAGGAGGTTTCAATACTTTAGGGACTTCTTACACCCAAGGGATTTTCCCTGCAACTGCTTCTCTCTCACTTCTTCTCTCCTCCTGAACTGAACTCCTCTGGGACTCCTTCCCACCTGCCTAATCAATCCCTGGCTTCTGCTCTCACAACCAATCATTCTCCTTCCACTAGCTTCCCCCACACCCATACCAGCTGAGTTAAGCATTAGACTAATGAGGAGCTCCTGCATACAGGGTTTCCCTTCTCTCTTTCCCCCTAGTGGCAGCCACTCTACACATCCTGCCAGCTTACACCCATGTCTTACCCGATTGCAGCTAGGAGTCCAGTCCGGGGTCCTCATCTCACCCCCTGGCTCCTTGCCTGCAATGCCTTTTGGGACTTGTATTTCAAACTGACACTGCCTTAACCCCACT
Organism: Microcaecilia unicolor; assembly: GCF_901765095.1. Lineage (NCBI taxonomy): Eukaryota > Metazoa > Chordata > Amphibia > Gymnophiona > Siphonopidae > Microcaecilia > Microcaecilia unicolor. The sequence goes on along the minus strand of NW_021963090.1, from coordinate 92,186 downwards.
ATCCTGGATGTGACTTTATCACACTGGGCATCCAAATAGCAGATGACATTTAACGTGAGCAGGTGCAAAGTGATGCATGTGGAAAAGAGGAACTTAAACCATAGTTATGTGATGCAAGGTTCCACATTAGGAATCACTACTACTACTACTAATCATTTCTACTAGATGTATCCAGTGCTGTACACATTACATGCAGGTACCTTCTCTGTCCCTTGAGGGCTCACAATCTAAGTTTTAGTACCTGGGGCAACAGAGGGTTAAGTGACTTGCCCAATGTCACTAGGAGCTGCAGTGGGAATTGAACCCAGGTTGCCAGGATCAAAGCCCACTGCACAAACCATTAGGCCACTCCTCCACTCCACTGCCAATGAAAAGGATCTAGGAGTTATCGTTGATGATACGTTGATCTAGGGGTTATCGTTGATGATACATTGAAACTTTCTGCTCAGTGTGCAGCAGCGGTTAAGAAAGCAAATAGAATGTTAGGAATTATTAGGAAATGAATGGAAAACAAACCGGAGAAAATATTTCTTCACACAATGTGTAATTCAGCTCTGGAATTCATTGCCAGAAAATGTGGTAAAAGCAGTTAGCTTAGCAGGGTTTAAAAAGGTTTGGATAGACTCCTAAAAGAAAGCCATTATTAAGATAGACTTGGGAAAATCCTCTGTTATTTTTCTAGGATAAGCAGCTTAAAATCTGTTTTACTGTTCTGGGATCTTGCCAGGTATTTGTAACCTGGATTGGCCACTGTTGGAAAGAGGATAGTGGGCTTGATAGACCTTCGGTCTGTCGCAGTATGGCAATGGTCATGTTCTTATGTTCTAGGAAAGTGAGGAGGTAACATAGTACGTGACAGCCAATAAGGACCAGCATGGCCCATCTAGTCTAACCGGTAAGTTGTGCCCTGGTGGCCCTGTGGCCCAGGGCATCCCCGGGCCCTCCTGTGCTGGAATCCAAGGGTGAGAATTTCATCTCCACAGGTTCCAACCTGAACATCCTATGCTGATTTTTTAACTTGCTGTTGACTTCCATTGAAGTCAACGGCAACTCAACATTTTTTTTGCTTGAAATTTGCTGGCAGACGTCATCAGCAGAAGGAACAGAACTCCAGGACACTACAAGTGATACGAACACTTCGGAGTGTCTGGGCCAGGGGATGTTCATGGTGTCTTGGGCTGCACTTGCCTCTGCCATTAAGTTTCATAAAAACAGGATGGAATCCCCCACTTTTAGAGTCCAAAAGGTGCTTCCCCTGTTGATTTTAATAGAACATACTGAAACAAATACGTTTTGGAGGTCCAAAAACGAACTAAATGAAATGTGTACTGATCCATAAACAGATTGATCTAACAGTGTGTCCTTAATGGGCATTAATCTGGTGTGAGTTGGGATTGAGCTTGTGAAGAGTGATTAACAAGAACATATGAATAACCATACTGGGTCAGACCACTGGTCCTTCCAACCCAGTATGCTGCTTCCAACAGTGCCCAATCCAGGTCACAAGTACCTGACAGAAACCCAGTTAGTAGCAACATTACATGCAGAATCCCAAAGAGTAACAAGGTTGCATTCAGAATCCCAAATAGTAGCAACATTCCATGTAGAACCCCAAAGACTAACAAGATTCCATTCAGAATTCCAAATAGTAGCAACATTCCATGTAGAACCCCAAAGAGTAGCAAGATTCCATTCAGAATCCCAATGAGTAGCAAGATTCCATTCAGAATCTCAAAGAGTAGCAACATTCCATGCTACCAATCCCAAGGCAAACAGTGGCTTCCCCCATGTCCATCTCAATAACAGATTATTGACTTTTCCTTCAGGAACTTGCCCAAACCTTTTTTAAACCCAGATATGCTAACCACTGTTACCACATCCTCTGGCAACGAGTTCCAGAGCTTAACTATTCTTTGAGTGAAAAAATATTTCCTCCTATTTATTTTAAAAGTATTTCCATGTAATTTTATTGAGTGTCCCCTAGTCTTTGTACTTTTTGAACGTTGACTCTGATCACCACAGGGAGTGATCTTTAGAAATATTACAAGAGATACAGAACAAGTAATCTCTCTCAGATGGGAGATTGACCCTTATTGCCCCAGGACCCAGATCAGTCAGTTTCAGCCCCTTGTTGTCAGTACCGTCCACTGTTGTTTCATAAAGGTACCCTATTTGCTCAAATAGCACACGTTTCCCCGGATTCTATATACCGTGACTTAAGATCTGTGTGCAAAACAGGGCGCATTTCAGATCTGCGCACACAATTTAGTTAACAAGCCAATCATCACTGATAATTGCCACTTAACAAGCAATTAGGAACTGCAACGCATCACTGCTTACCTAATATTCTGAATGTTTCCCCTCTGTACCTGATTGCTTAATTCTATTATGTTATCCAGGTTCTTTATGTAATACCAATTGTATCTTTTACTTTAATGACGAATGTCATGACTGAACCTTGAAAGCCACATTGAGCCTGCAAATAGGTGGGAAAATGAAGGGATACAAATGCAACAAATAAATAAATTATTCACACTAATTGGCATTAATTAGAATTTACATGCACAGCTGTCTAAGCGTATTCTTTAACGTAATATGAAGTCGCATTGTTGAAAAAGGGGTGTGGCCATGGGTGTGGAATGGGCAGGTCATGGGCATTTCTAAAATCTATGCGCGTTCTGGAATACACCCGGTCTGCGCCTAATTTAGGCGTCGGCACTGACACCAAGTTTTACTTGGCATAACTGCCCGCGACTAAATTTAGTCATGTGAACGGGCACTCGGTGTATTCTATAATCTGCACAGAAATTTAGGCTTATTCTTGTAGAATACACCTAGGCGTAATTTTTTTGGCGTCGATTTTTCAGGTGCCATATATAGAATCTAGCTCATTATTTTTTACTAGGATGTCTTTTGATAACAGGGCCGCCGAGAGGGGGGGGGGGCAATATTCCCCGGGCCCGGGCCTCCAAGGGGGACCCGGTGCCGGGGTCAGGCCGCCGGCGCTGCAGTCCCTGGTCTCACCTGCCTGCCTCCTTGGCTCCGGGCCCCCTTCATTCAAAGCGGCAGTCGCAGATCGCGTCTCTTCTTGCCTTCCCTCCCTGTGTCCCGCCCTTGCGGAAACCAGAAGTTACATCAGACGAGGGCGGGACACACGGAGGGAAGGCCAGAAGAGACGCGATCTGTGACTGCCGCGTTGAACGAAGGGGGCCCGGAGCCGTGGAGGCAGGCAGGTGAGACCGGGGACTGCAGTGGCGGGGGGAGCGACGGGGGCGGCAGCAGCAGCGGCGGGGGGGGGGGGGGGGGCGGAGGCGGGGCGGCCTTGCCCCGGGCCCGGCCTAGTCTCTCGGCAGCCCTGTTGATAACTAGTGGACATTACTGGACAGTAGCATGTGTTATTGGTGATACAGAAAATAAAAACTAAATTGGAGAATTTTCAGGTGAAAATAACATGAAACAAAATAATTTGAAATGAATGCATGTTCCTAACGGTTAAAGGTTAAAACTACTTCCTGCTTCTTCTGCAGATTAAATCTCGCTCCCTGCTGAGGCTTTCAGGTCTCTTCTCATCCGCTTATTGGTTTGGACAGGCTTTGATAGACTGTGCCCTAAACTGCCTCCTTTTGTATTTAATGATTGTGGCTGTCAGCGTGTTCTGTTACCAAGTTTCTATAGAATCTTCTTCCCTCGTCTTACTGGTAAGTATGTAAAGGCATTATTAACAGAATAAGGAGCCCTTTTACCAAACTGTGCAGGTGCCTATGTGTGTCCTACACGTGTCAATTTTGAACTACCGCCCGGCTACCGTGTGGTTCGGGCGATAATTTCATTTTTTACGCCTGTCCATTACCGTCCAGTTAATGGGTGAGACCTTACCGCTAGGTCAGTGGGTGGCAGTAAGGTCTCAGGCCCCAAAATGGACGCGCGCCAATTTTTATTTTGCCGCACGTCCATTTTCAGCCCCCCAAAAAATAAAGGCCTTTTTTGCAGGTGCGCTGAAAAATGGACCTGCGCGCGTCCAATACGCACGTCTATACCGGCGCAGCTTAGTAGAAGGGCCCCTCAAAGAAGTAATATTGGCTCCGTTTAGAACTCACTTTGAGCCCCTCCGAAGGGACACCACCTTGCAGTGGTGGAGGGACTTCTGTGTTTCGATGACTCAGAGGGCTATGCTGAAGGGTTACTCATATCAGACAGGCCTCTGAGGAGAAACCAGACAAAGAGTGTCCCAAACTAGGGAGAATGGAAAGATGGCGACCTGAAGCTCGTACGCTCAACGGCCCAGCTGTCCTCTGAAGTTTTGTCTTTGTTTACTTGAAATTTCCTCTCTGCAACTGCAGTTACCTTAACTGAGAGGAAGGGGATAATCGGGGGTCAGTCGCCGGTGGCCAAAGTTTTGTCCTCTGTGCAGCAAGTGTGGGACTGCTGCACGACGAGCTGCCCACAGATGACTGGGTTGGTGAGTCCTTTGATTAGCGCCGTGAAGGAGCGTCGACGCTCTTGGACCTGGAAACAACTTCATCACTCTCTAATCATTTAACCACCATGTCCAAAGGAGTGGAGGAGTGAGTTAGGAGTCCATGCTGAAACGGAAGTCGTTTACAGTTGAACCCGAGTCGGCGATGCCACTCCTAAACCCGTAAGAGCTAGCAGGTTGGAGTTTTTGGCTCCCGTGGAGGTTACATTGAATATCATCTGGAAGGCGCTCCAGGACCTAACAGTGGTAGTAAATAATTTTGCTTCAGATATAATCTTATTAATGAGCCACATGGATAATCAAATTGAATCCTTTGAGAATGAAAAATTGATACAGCAAATGAAGTTCTACAGGAGTAGGAAACGGTTAAGATTTTGAAAATGATAATAGACCAGAAAATGTTGAACAAAATGAATATTATTACAGATGATTAATATCGAGATTGTTGTTTTCCCAGAGTTCCGGGTATGACTCCTAAAGTTTTTTCCTCTGAAATGATTCCTCTTAGTATGTTAATTCAAAAGGAGTGAAGCCTATGAAACTGGGATTACTTTAATCAGTGGGAATTGGATTAGAGATTCAAGTGTTTGTATTGTTAAATAATTTCTGGTTTTAAAAGGGGAAAAAATGAAATCAGGTGTATTATTTCCACTAATATTGGACAATAAGTATGTTTCCAACGAAATTAATTGACTATACACCATCTTGGGTTTGAAGACGTTTAAAAGGGGTTAGACGGTTTCCTAAAGGACAAGTCCATAAACCGCTACTAAATGGACTTGGGAAAAATCCACAATTCCAGGAATAACATGTATAGAATGTTTGTACGTTTGGTCGCTGTCGTGGACAGGATGCTGGGCTCGATGGACCCTTGGTCTTTTCCCAGTGTGGCATTACTTATGTACTTATGTAATGTGGAATAATGATTCAGATAAATAATAACTGGGGATAATCAGGTTAATACCACGTTTTCTTGGTTTACTGTTGTTTAATTGATCTCCTTGTCTTGTTTCACTCTCCCTATTTATTTTGTGGTCTAAGAAAGAGAAAGATTGTATATAATCCATTTATCAAGTTGAGATTGTTTTCCTCTAATATTGTATTAATGTACAGTCATCTCTGTATTACTGTTTGCAAGTGACCCTTGTAAAATGAAAAATTATAAATAAATGATTAAAAAAGAACTCACTTTGAGGAAAGGAAATTATGGCGTCCTTTTATGAAGGCAAGGTAAGATTACCGTGCGGGTAGTGCATGGCACATCCAGGCGCCCTGTGGTAGTTTTGTTGCCGCGGACCATTACCCATCCTAGAAAATCATTTTTATTTTCTAGCGCAAGTGCAGGGAGTAGGCGGGTCCAGCTGTAATTGGGCAGCGTGGGCACATTGACGCACACTGCCCGGTTACCGCACAAGTAGCACATGAGCCCTTACCAGCTTCTAAATAGGTGGCGGTAAGGACTCTGGCAGTAATGGCCACGCACTAATTATGAGGCCATTGACGGCGCATATAGAAATAGCCTTATAACACTTTGGATGTTTCTCTCATAGTTTGTGATAAAACAGATGCTTTATCAACCACAGACCTCAAAGCTTCCAAGCCTGGTAATTCTAAACAGAATAAATGCTCCTTTCAAGAGCGCTGTAGCTATAGTTGGAGCAAATATTAAGAAGAAATTCTGGCCAGTGGCATTCCTGGGGGTGGGGGCGGTAGGTGCGGTCCGCCCCGGGTGCACGCCGCTGGGGGGGGGGGGGGTGCCGTGCGTGCCTGTCCTCCGTTGTTCCATGCTTCGTTGGAAACAGACGAAGCATGGAACAACGGAGGACAGGCGCACGCGGCACCCTCCAGCGGTGTGCACCCGGGGGGGGGGGGTTCCTTGGCGGGGGGGTGTCCTTTCGCCGGGGGGGTCCGCGCTGCATCCGGGGGAGGCGCTGCACCCTGGGGGCGGGGCGCATCGGCGATCCGCCCCAGGTGTCAGCCCCCGTAGGAACGCCACTGATTCTGGCAAAAAGAACAACGGTTGGAGTTTTCAACAAAAAACAGTAGAACCGTCTGGACATCGACATTGAATGTCCAGGCATACACAGCCGGATTAAACATAGGCGGTTAACACCAGCAAGCAAACCCAGGTCATATGTTACTTACTGAATACGTTACGAGGAGGAAGGAGGAGGAAGGTTTTGTATAGGGTCGGGGGGAACACAATCGATAAATAAAAAGTTTGACGCAGCTTAGAAACTATCTCCTATGTTTACTAAGGTGCATTATGGTTTATGTGCATTGAACACTAGCGTGCTCATAGAAATGTACAGGCACATTAGTGTTTAACACGCCTTAAATTTAAAGGTGCATTAGAAAAGCTAACTCACCTTAGTAAACGTACTCCATAAGGTTGTGGTTAGGAATTACAAAGTGGCATGATTCTGTTGTATGACAAATTTGTTTGTTTGCAAAATATCACTAAAAACTTTGGGACCCTTTTTACAAAGACATGGTAGGGTTACCGTGCAGTTAGCGCGTGGCAAAACAGCGCCACCGCGCGGCGCACTGTGGCACCCTGCGGGAGTTCCTGTGTTTGCTGTGCAGCATTTCCTGCGCTAGAAAATATTTTTCTATTTTTTTGCGCGAAGGGCGGGGAGTAGGCATGCCCGGCGGTCATTGGCGCACGCTGTCCGATTACCACCGGGTTAGCGCACGAGCCCTTAAATAGGAGGTGGTAAGGGCTGAGGCAGTAAATCGCTGCACGCCAGTATTTTTTATTAGCGCATGGCAATTTTCACGCACCCATACTTACGGCAGGCCACTTTTTATCGCAGCTTTGTAAAAATACCCCTTAATGATTAAAAAACAAAATCATAGCCAGTTAAGTGGCTAAAGCGGCTAGGGCTCTTCAGCTTGGAGAAAAGGCGGCTGAGGGGAGATATGATAGAGGTCTATAAAATAATGAGTGGAGTTGAACGGGTAGATGTGAAGCATCTGTTCACGCTTTCCAAAAATACTAGGACTAGGGGGCATGCGATGAAGCTACAATGTAGTAAATTTAAAACAAATCAGAGAAACTTTTTCTTCACTCAACGTGTAATTAAACTCTGGAATTCGTTGCCAGAGAATGTGGTAAAGGCGGTTAGCTTAGCGGAGTTTAAAAAAGGTTTGGACAGCTTCCTAAAGGAAAAGTCCATAGACCGTTATTAAATGGACTTGGGGAAAATCCACTATTTCTGGGATAAGCAGTATAAAATGTTTTGTACTTTTTTGGGGATCTTGCCGGGTATTTGTGATCTGGATTGGCCACTGTTGGAAACAGGATGCTGGGCTCGATGGCCCTTTGGTCTTTCCCAGTATAGCAATACTTATGTACTTAAGGCCCCTTTTACCAAGCTGCAGCAAAAGGGGGCCTGGCACTGGAGTCAGCGCGTGTTTTACATGTGCATCGAGGCCCTCTTTACCGTAGCTGGTAAAAAGGAAATCTCGCCTTCCTGCAGGAAATGGCTGTGCAGCAAGTCAAGCACTTGCTGTGTGGCCATTTCAGGGGGGAACGCTTACCGCTACCCATTGAGGTGGCAGTAAGGGCTCCCGTGTTAACCCGGCAGTAACCGCTGCCCGATTATGGCCAGGTACGCTCCAGTGCTACAAAATTAAATACATTTTTGTAGCGCTGGAAATGACGACGCGCTAGGGGAAAGAAGTACTGCCGGGCTGCGGCGGTAGCCCAGTGGTACTTCTGTATAGCGAGCAGTAACCCGCATTGGGCTTACTGCCGCTTAGGAAAAGGAGCCCGGATATTTTTGGTTGCACTATCCAGTATAGGGCAGGGGCGTAGCTACGTGGTGCCACAGAGGCCTGGGCCCCTGTGGATTTGGCCCTGGACCCCCCCTGCTGACGACTCTCTCGACAACTGTCCCGCCGCCAACCCCCCATCAATCTGCCGTCGCCATCTGCTACCTTTGCTGGCGGGGGATCCCAGCCGAGGTCCACTTCTTCCTTCGTTCTGTTTCTGAGGACGTCAGACTCAGAAACAGAACGAAGGAAGAAGAGGACCTCGGCTGGCAGGGGTTGGGGTCCCCCCGCCAGCAAAGGTAGGCGACGGTGATGGAGGGTTGGTGGCGGGAGGGGGGGGGGTCGAGAGGGGCATCGGCAGGGGGGGTCAAAGTTGTTGGTGGTGGTGGTGGTGGCAGCAGGGGGGTGTCGGCGGCACGGGGGGGGGGCTAAAATGTGCCCCCTCACCTCAGGCTTTGGACACCCCTCCTGCCGATGACTGGCTACGCCCCTGGTATAGGGCCATTGAGTATATCCAGTTCTCCCTGGACAAGCGATTTAAATGGCCAGGAGTCTTTTCTGGCCATTTAAATCACTTTAAAAATTGACCCCTTTATCTTCCACTACCCCAAGTACCCAATTGCTCTTTAACCTTTTTTGAGTTTGGGACTTACAAGTCACTAACTAACTCAGTGTTTTCCAAGCCAGTCCCAGAGACACACCTTGCCGGTCAAGTTTTCAGGATTGACACAACGAATATGCATGAGATACATTTCCATGCTTTGGAGAGCCAGTGTATGCAAATGTATCTCATATGTGTTCATTGTGGATATCGTGAAACGTGACTGACCAGGTCTGCTTCCAGAAGAGGGTGAGAACCAGTGGTGTTAATGTTTTTATTTATTTATTTTTGTTACATTTGTACCCTGCGCTTTCCCACTCATGGCAGGCTCAATGCGGCTTACATGGGGCAATGGAGGGTTAAGTGACTTGCCCAGAGTCACAAGGAGCTGCCTGTGCCTGAAGTGGGAATCCAACTCAGTTCCTCAGGACCAAAGTCCACCACCCTAACCACTAGGCCACTCCTCCACTGTTGCTACTATTGGAGATTCTACATGGAATGTTGCTATTCCACTAGCAACATTCCATGTAGAAGTCGGCCCTTGCAGATCACCAATGTGGCCGCGCAGGCTTCTGCTTCTGTGAGTCTGACGTCCTGCACGTACGTGCAGGACGTCAGACTCACAGAAACAGAAGCCTGCGCAGCCTTCTACATGGAATGTTGCTAGTGGAATAGCAACATTCCATGTAGAATCTCCAATAGTAGCAACATTCCATGTAGAATCTCCAATAGTATCTATTTTATTTTTGTTACATTTGTATCCTGCGTTTCCCACTCATGGCAGGCTCAATGCAGCTTACATGGGGCAATGGAGGGTTAAGTGACTTGCCCAGAGTCACAAGGAGCTGCCTGTGCCTGAAGTGGGACTCGAACTCAGTTCCTCAGTTCCCCAGGACCAAAGTCCACCACCCTAACCACTAGGCCACTCCTCCACTCCACTTCCAAACCTAGGCAGTTTTCGAAACAAATCAAATGACAGATATGCAAATAAATGTCAGTAAAATACGAAGGAATTTATGCATTTTTAGGGGGGGTTCCATTTGTATCATTTTCAAGGCCACATATGTAAATATCTATAGGATTAAAGCCAGTACGAAATACCAATATGAAAGTGTCTGACAAAGACCCCACCAGTATTGTTAATTTCAGCCCTTCGGGATGCTAAGTGCTGTCTCTTTTTGTTTTCCTTCTAGATTGTCTTTTTAGCCATTTATGGACTAGTTAGCGTTCTAGTGACATATGTAATTTCCTTCGTATTTCGCAAGTGTGTGAGAAGTCCCGACTGCTGGTCATTTCTCTTCATGATGGTAAGTGGAAGGGGAAGGAGATCTCACGCTTGGAAAACGAGATGAACTCAGGCACAGCTAGGGCTGATCACTGCAGGGGACCATATCAACATCTCTGAAGTACGTTCACAAGAGTAAACCCTACAACCCTCTATTTTGGATTTTCTAGTTCTTTCATGGTGAACAGTCCCATTTCCCCACATACAGAGGGGACAGTTCTCAAACCTGCTTTAGGCATCTTTGAAAAGTGTCCGAAGCAGCCACGGGCTTTGCAGCTGCTTTGTCTACAGATGAAATTTCAACGAGGAAATAAAAGCATACATAGATTTGTAAATATAATTGAAACATCTTATTCCCCCCCCCCCCCCCCCCCCCCCACCAGTCTGGCTAAAAGTATGAATGCAATGAAAGACCACACAAATTTTAAGCAGCGTTGAGACAGAGAGCAATTTTCAGGATATCAATGTATTTGAACGTAAGAAAATAAGGGCTCTGTTTAATAAGGTAAAAATTAACGCACGCCAGGGGTGTAGCCAGGCCTTGCAGTAGGAGGGAGCCACAGCCTGAGGTGGGGGGGGGGGGGCGTCACATTTTGGTCTGCCGCCCCGCCGTCATGCCGCCCTGCCGCTTCCCACCCACTGCCACAGCAAATAACTTGACTGGCAGGGATCCCCGACCCCTGCCAGCTGAAGCCTTGTCCAGCGCCGCCGCGTTGCCTGCCCTGCTCTCTCTTCCCCTCACGTCCTGCACGCTCCTTTTAGTGAAATTGTGCCTGCTCAGTTTCACTAAAAGGAACGTGCTGGATGTGAGGGGAAGAGACAGCGGAGCAGGCAATACGGGGGGGCACCGGAGACCGGCGCTGGACAAGGCTTCAGGTGGTGGGGGTTGGGGACCCTCGCCAGCAAAACCAGAGGGGCATTACTGGCAGCAATGCAGTGGGAGGACTGCCACTCAGCTTAGGGGGAACAGTGCTTGTACACACGCCTGTCGGCAAAGTAAGCTCCGTCTTCTCATTGCATATATTTTTATACTACTACTACTAATAGCATTTATATAGCGCTACCAGACGCACGCAGCGCTGTACATTTGACATAGAGAGACAGTCCCCGCTCAATGAGCTTACAATTTTTATACTGGTCAGAAGTTTGTAAGGCGCCATTTACATGTATATGCAGCCACCTACGTGCAAAAAAAAAATAGCTTTTTAAAATTCCCCGCGTGGAGCGTAATGTTAATTGCAGGCACCAGGAACGCATCTAGTTTGAGCCTATTCTTTAAAGCAGGGCTTCTCGACCAGGTCCTTGAGGCACATCTAGTCCCATCAGGTTTTCAGGATATCCACAATGAATATGCATGAGATAGATTTGCATGCACTGCTTCTATGATATGTAAATCTATCTCATGCATATTCATTGTGGATATCCTGAAAACCTGATAGGACTAGATGTGCTTCAAGGGACTGAGTTGAGAACCCCTTGTGTAAAACGTAGACCCCCCTACCTTTCTTGATAGAATGCTGGTGTAAATGTTCTTGCCTAGATTGTGAAAGAACATAAGCAAAGTCATGCACAGCTAGTGAAAATCATTTTCAATTCTGAATGAGCACCTATTGTAGGAAATCTGTAAAAGCTGCAGAAAAATGGTCTATTTCTGTTCTTAACCCACTCCTCGGGCCACACCCAGCCAGTCAGGTTTTCAGGATATCTGTAATGAATATGCATGACATAAATTTACATGCCTTATCTTCACTATGTACAAATCTCTCTCATGTGTATTCATTGTGGATATCCTAAAATCCTGACTGGCTAGGTGTGTGCCGAGGAATTAGTGGAATTAGAAAAGATACAGAGAAGGGCGACAAAAATGACTTCCCTATGAGGAAAGGCTGAAGCGGCTTGAGCTCTACAGCTTGAAGAAAATATGGCTGAGGGGAGATACGATAAAGGTCTATAAAAAAAAATGAGTGGAGTGGAAAGGGTAGACGTGAATCGCTTTTTTACGCTTTCCAAAAATACAAGGACTAGGGGGCATGCAGTGAAGCTACAAAGTAGTAAATTTAAAGGAAATCGGAGAAAATATTTCTTTACTCAACGTGTAATTCTGGAATTCATTGCCAGAAAATGTGGTAAAAGCAGTTAGCTTAGCAGGGTTTTAAAAAGGTTTGGCTGTCTTCTTAAGAGAAATGTCCATGAGCCATTATTAAAAAGGACTTGGGAAAATCCACTGCTTATTTCTAGGATAAGCAGCATAAAATGTATTGTACTGTTTTGGGATCTTACCAGGTACTTGTGACCTGGAGTGGCCACTGCTGGAAACGGGATACTGACCTTCGGTCTGCCCCACTAGGTTGAGAAGCACTGTATTAGATAGAGATTCTATTCATGCAGAGATGAAATAAGCCTTGAACAAACGTTTTTGAATGCACATTTTATAATGTCCCTATTCTTAATGGTTTTGTCTTTTTATTCCATCAATCCAGGCATCCTTCATTCCCCACTTAATTGGCCGAACAATTTTCATGTGGGACAAATATTGCCTTATCGTTGTGGCTTTCATCCCTGTCTATGCATTAATTGCATTCCTGGACAATGTTGTCATGGTAAGCTGTTTCATATTTACTTCAATATTGTACACATGTCCATGGACCAGATAAAGTAGAAGTCCACTATTTCAAAATTGCAGGTACAGGGTATAATATTTTCAGTGGTAAAACTTTCTGATAAACAGGATCGCCTTTAAAAAAAAAAAAAAGAGTTTTATCCCCCTGGATGCCCAGAATCAACCTGAATTAAATTTAACAGATTTTTGGGAGAACTCTTTGGACACTGTAACAGAAAGGACAACCCTTTTGGTATCGCTTGCGTTAGAGTTGGATAGAAATACGGTTTTCAAATTATATTTCAAACATTTAAATGAAAAATTTCTAGGGGAACAAGCTCGCATTTATCCCAATTTAAACAAAGGTGATCAAGTGCGGAGACAAGAATTTATGAGTCTTTGGCCTAGAACCCTTGCTTTAGGGGGTCTATTTGTGTTAAAACTTCCATGTCGATACATTGTATCTTTAGATTCTGTTACATATATGTTTGTTGACCCTCAAAAAAATTAAAGCTTTTATTAGCGCTAGAGAAAGTAGTCGAACTCAAAACCAGAAAGTTCAATAGGTTGGTAACGCTGATATTCGGCCAGTGGCGTACCAAGAGAGGGGGCGGTGGGGGCGGTCCGCCCTGGGTGCACGCCTGTTGGCCGAGTCGCTCGTTCCCTCCCTGCTGCTCCCTCTGCGCGGAACAGGTTACTTGCTGTTCCGGGGCAGAGGGAGCAGCAGGGAACGAGCGGACTCGGAGCCGACAGGCGCGCAGCACCCCCCCCCCCCCCCAGCAGGTAAAAATGCACCGGGGGGGGGGTCGCGTTGCACCCGGGGGGGGGTGTAATTTTGCCGGGGGGGGGGGGGGGGCGCATCGGCGATCCGCCCCGGGTGTCAGCCAGCCTAGGTATGCCACTGTATTCGGCTGTGAGCGTTTTGCACGGTACCGCTTTTAGATTTAAAGTTTTTCCTTTTTATTTTTTTGAACTTTATTCCTTGTTTCTCATCCAGAACCTAGAATTTGTGGTCTAAAAGTGTTGTACTATTTCTTTTGTTCTATATAATTGATTGAAATTTACTTTTCCTTTTCTTGACATTTAAGTTGTTTGACTAAATGTAATTTAAATGCAATAAAAATATAAATTTATACAAAGATATTTATATAGCACCTGAATTATTAATCTTTTTCTCCATAGAGACAGGATCATCTGTAGCTTTGGTATTGCACTTGCATTCTGGTAAATACAAGAGTATATGGTGCAGGGGCGTAGCCAGACCTCGCCGGGAGGGGGGGCCAGAGCCCGAGATGGGGGGGCACTGTTTCACCACCCCCCCCCCAGCCGCCGCAGACTCCACATTGGACCCCCCCTGCCGACGACCCCCCTTGAACCTCCCCTCCCACCACCAACCTTCCGTCGCCGCCGCCCACCCCGCCGCTGCATCAGATACCTTGTTTGCTGGCGGGGGTCCCCGAACCCCGCCAGCCGAAGAGAGTCTTCTTCAGCGCCGAAGTAGCGCCTTCATTCAACGAAGTTCATGGTGCGATCAGCTGTTTCTGATGCCTTATGTCCTGCACGGGGCTACATGCACGGTGCAGGACGTAAGGCTTCAGAAACAGCTGATCGCACCAGGAACTTCGTTGAACGAAGGCGCTACTCCGGCGCTGAAGAAGACTCTCTTCGGCTGGCGGGGTTCGGGGACCCCCGCCAGCAAACAAGGTATCTGATGCGGCGGCAACGGTGGGGGAGGGTTGGTGGCAGGAGGGGGGTTCAAGGGGATCGTCGTCAGGGGGGCCAGGGCCAAATCTACGGGGGCCCAGGCCCCACGTAGCTACGCCACTGATATGACTCGATTTGATACTATGGGCTCTGGTTGCAAAAAAAGGGGTCCTTTTACTAAGGTGCGCCGAAAAATGGTGTAGGGATGGACGAGTGTGGAGAGATACTGGGGAGCAGCAGAGTGAGTACATTTATAGGTTAGTAGAAGAAGTTTGAACAGGATGCGAAAACGGATAGGGAGCCAGTGAAGGGTCTTGAGGAGAGGGGTAGTATGAGTAAAGCGACCCTGGCGGAAGATGAGACGGGCAGCAGAGTTTTGAACCGACTGGAGAGGGGAGAGGTGACTAAGTGGGAGGCCAGCAAGAAGCAGATTGCAGTAGTCTAAACGAGAGGTGACAAGGGTGTGGATGAGGGTTTTGGTAGAGTGCTCGGAAAGAAAGGGGCGGATTTTACGGATGTTGTAAAGAAAGAAACGACAGGTCTTGGCAATCTGCTGGATATGAGCAGAGAAGGAGAGAGAAGAGTCAAAGATGACCCCAAGGTTTCGAGCTAAGGAGACAGGGAGAATGAGAGAGCCATCAACAGAAATAGAAAACGGGGGGAGCGGGGAGGTGGGTTTGGGGGGGTAAAATGAGAAGCTCGGTTTTGGTCATATTTAATTTCAGGTGGCGTTGAGACATCCAGACAGCAATGTCAGACAAGCACGCTGAAACTCAAAGCAATTTAACCGGGCAGCAGGGGCGTAGCCAGATCTCACAGTGGGAGGGGGCCAGAGCCCGAGGTGGGGGGGGGGCACATTTTAGTCTGCTGCCCCCCTCCACCGCCTTGTCACTCCCCCTTCCACCCTGCCGCACCCCACAGCAGCATGCTCAGTTTCACTTAAAGAAGCGTGCGTGACGTAAGGAGGAAGAGAGAGCAGGGCAAGCAACTTGGCGGCGGTGAACAAGGCTTCAGCTGGTGGGGGTTGTGGACCCCCAGGGCCTGTATGAAATTTGGGGGGGGGGGGATCCAGGCCCCCGTGGCCCCACATAGCTACGCCACTGCTGAGCAGGAGAGGCTCCTGCCTAGTTAAATCATTTTTGACTGCTTAAGTGGTGATCTTCAGCACCGCTTAACCAGAGAGTGCCGCTGAATATTACTGCAGACCACCCCTGCACCTGTCCGATTAGCGTCGAGTTAGTCTGTGGACGGAGCCTGGGAGGAGTCAGGACTTAACTGATTAACAGCCATATTCAGATTGCTAACTGGTTAAGTGAGGTTCTAAAGCTAGGGCAGGACATCAGACTCACAGAAACAGAAGCCTGCCCTTGCACATCAGCAATGTGGCCGCGCCGGAGAAGAGGACTTCGGCTGGCGGGGGTTGGGGACCCCCCGCCAGCAAAAGTACCCGACGGCGCAGGGGGTGGTTGGCGGCAGGAGGGGGGTCGAAGGGGTCGGCAGCGGGGGGGGGGGGGGAGCAGGGCCAAATCTACGGGGCCCGTGCCCCCATGGCCCCACGTGTCGGTAACTGCTCACGCACTAACAGTCATGCAGTATTGCGGAAATGTCAAAATCAGCCATTTACCAGCAGCCCTAAATGTAGCCTTAGGGGGGGGGTCCTTTTACAAAGGCACACTGAAAAATGGCTTGCGGTAGTGTAGGCACGGGTTTTGGGCACGCGCCGATCCATTTTTTATGCGCCTTTAAAAAAGGTCTCTTTTTTTTGCTGAAAATGGACGTGCGGCAAAATCAAAATTGCCGCCCGTTCATTTTGGGTCTGAGACCTTCCAGCCAGCCATTGACCTAGCGGTAAAGAATCTGGGCGGTAATGACCGACATGCATCAAATGCCACTTGGCACACGTCCGTTACGCACGCCAGAAAATACAAAAATATTTTTCCGGTGCGCGTAGCAGACGCACATCAAAATTGAAAATACCAAAAGGGCCATGCGGTAACCAGGCGGTAACTCCAATTTGGCGCACGTTTGGCACGCGTAGGTGCGTACGTGGCTTAGTAAAAGGGCCCCTTAGTGCGAAGGAAAGACCTGTGCTGTGGACAGTGCAGGCTGCTTTTTAGCGCTACGTAGATAAAGAGCCCCAAAGTTCAGCAGGACAGTGAACCCCTCATACTGCACAACGCAGAGGTTTCTTTATTAATGTTACATTTTTCCCTTCCGCAGAACGTCAGGGACTCTATTGGCCTTTTATTACATTCGCTTGGCTCTTTCCTGTTGATGAGTATCATTCTTCTTTTGGTAAGAAAAGATTTAAAAATTTAAGTTTTGTTCTGTGGTTGTAATGGCTTGTTACAAATTTAACAACTTTGGTCACAACTACAGCTGCCTTTTGATTAAAATTTCGAATAGCGATTAATCGTGTAGTTTAAAATGTCAATTGCAGTTAATCGCACACTTAAATGTATTTTACTTATTTTTAATTTATATATACATTTTTTTGTTACGTTTGTACCCTGCGCTTTCCCACTCATGGCAGGTTCAATGCGGCTTACATGGGGCAATGGACGGTTAAGTGACTTGCCCAGAGTCACAAGGAGATGCCTGTGCCTGAAGTGGGAATCAAACTCAGTTCCTCAGTTCCCCAGGACCAAAGTCCACCACCCTAACCACTAGGCCACTCCTCCACTGTTGCTACTATTTGAGATTCTACATGGAATGTTGCTATTCCACTAGCAACATTCCATGTAGAAGTCGGCCCTTGCAGATC
Organism: Microcaecilia unicolor; assembly: GCF_901765095.1. Lineage (NCBI taxonomy): Eukaryota > Metazoa > Chordata > Amphibia > Gymnophiona > Siphonopidae > Microcaecilia > Microcaecilia unicolor. Next base: position 74,979 of record NW_021963090.1, on the reverse strand, counting down.
ACCAATGTGGCCGCGCAGGCTTCTACATGGAATGTTGCTAGTGGAATAGCAACATTCCATGTAGAATCTCCAATAGTAGCAACATTCCATGTAGAATCTCCAATAGTATCTATTTTATTTTTGTTACATTTGTACCCCGCGCTTTCCCACTCATGGCAGGCTCAATGCGGCTTACATGGGGCAATGGAGGGTTAAGTGACTTGCCCAGAGTCACAAGGAGCTGCCTGTGCCTGAAGTGGGAATCGAACTCAGTTCCTCAGTTCCCCAGGACCACCACCCTAACCACTAGGCCACTCCTCCACTGCAGCTCCTTGTAACTCTAGGCAAGTCAGTCCATTGCCCCAGGTATAAAATAAGTATTATGTAATATATAAAGTGCTTTGATTGTAATCACAGAAAGGCGGTTTATCAAAATCTATCCCCATTTTCTTCCTTAAAGGGCTGATAATCTCCCTCCCTCTCACTCCCAGATCCAGCATCACTCCCTTCAGCCTTTCCTCCCTGTCCTTCTTCCTCCAGGTCCATTATCTTTCTTTCTTTCCTTGGGTCCATTATCTCTCTCTCTCTCTCTCTCTCTCTCTCTCTCTCTCTCTCTCTCTCTCTCTCTCTCTCTTTCTCTCTCTTCTCTTCCTCCCTCCCTCCCTCCCTCTCCTCCACCCCCATGATCAGCGACGCAAACTTGGTGATAAGCAGGTCCAAGCTTTACTTATGGCTGCCGGAGCTCACTGCCTCAGTCATAGCTTCCACTGGTGGCCCCTCCAGTTCTGCTTGCATGTCTGCAGCTCACTCACCTCCCCCCCCCCCCCATCCGAGGTTCAGCATCTTCCCCCCTATCGATCCCCTCTCCTCGCCAGTCTGCCTTAACAGTGGTCTTCTGTTGGTCACTGGCAGTGGTGGCATTGCACATACGCTGTCTTCAGCCTGTTCAGATTTCCTTCTGGCCCGTCCTGCTGTACTTCCTCTGACATCACTTCCTGTTTCTGGACGGGTCACAGGGAAAACTTTAGACCAGGCCACAGACAGCATATATGCAACAGTGCCGCTGCCATGGACCAAGAGAAGACCACCTTTGAAGTAGACTGGCATGTGGAAGGATGATGTTGAATCACAGGTGGGGGGTAAGGATGCCGTATCACGCCAAGGACAGATTGGGAGTGAAAGAGAACAGACGAGATGTTTGGAGGAGACGGGAGATGGCTGCTGCAAAAATGATTCTTTTTTTGTTTTTGTTTTTAATCACAATTAATAATTAATGCATTAATCCCAGAGTTAACTTGCAGCCCCTAGTCACAACTAAACACCTCAATTAAACGGCCAAATTGTGGCCAGCTAGGTTTGCAGTTGAAAATTTTATGACGTGGCTGGCTAGATTTAGGCTTTCACTTGCAGTGTTTGCCGGCTAGTGCTGAAAGTCTGCATTAGTCAAAGACCACCCCTGGGGCCACTCTGGCTAAATCTAGAAACGTAGGGGGTAAATATTCAACCGGTGGGCATTGTGTTTTTAGCTAGCACTAGCTGTATGCTCCAGTATTCATGTCTGGGCCCTGGCATTGAAAATCCAGGTTTGTGCATCTGGTTTAAGTACAATATTCAGCATTTAATTGCGTAGGTTTATGGTGTCCACTTAGTCCACCTTGCTACGCCCCTGGCCCAGAGGTAAATCGGATGGGCCCTTCCATGCGCACATGCCCCCCTCCTCAACCACACACCACAAATATCATCCCGGACAAATATTTTAAGAACATGAGGGGTTTTTTTTCACCTAGCCCACATTTTCTCCCTCTCCTCTGCGGCGTCCCGGCATCTGCGTTCCTGTCTCTGAACTCCGTCCCTCCCTGATGTTGGTACAGGCGTCCTCAGCACCTGCAGCGATTCATTCTGCTTGCGCCGGCCCCACAGGCTTCCATCTGCCACGTCCCGCCCTCACTGACATCATTGCCTGTTTCCTGTCTGGCGGAACACGGCACACGGAAACCAGCGAGGCCAGCGTAAGCAGTGAGAATGAGTCGCTGGGTTCAGAGACCAGAATGCAGATGCTGGGCCGCCGTGGAGGAGAAGGGGGATGAGAGCAGTGTGGTGCTGCATCTGGGTGGGCCTGTGCCCACCCAGGCCCACCGGTAACTATGCCACTGGCCTGGTGAATTCTGGTTATCACCACAGCAGCAATATGTCCGTTCGTGCACAGACTCACTTTTTATGCTGTGTCTCCAGTGAGATCAATTAAGAGGTTGTACAGAATATACACAATCATGTACGGCGTAGTCCCAGGATACATGACAGACCTTATAGACGTACCAATAAGAAACAAAGTCAGATCATCAAGATCCTACCTAAACCTACACTACCCGAATTGCAAAGGACTGAAATACAAAACAACTTACACAGCCGGCTTCTCCTACATAAGCGCACAAGTATGGAATGGGCTCCCAAAAGCTGTGAAAACAATCCACGACCACCTGAACTTCAGGAAATCACTAAAAACCTACCTCTTCAAAAAGGCCTACCCCAACGACCCCACGTAACCCTCTTCACCTACCAACACAGCATGACTATGATTGAACAGGACAACACGCAATCTTCATCCATTCTGATCCCAACGACCCCACGTAACCCTCTTCACCTACCAACACAGCACGACTATGATTGAACAGGACAACACGCAATCTTCATCCATTCTGACCCCAAAGACCCCACGTAACCCTCTTCACCTACCAACACAGCACGACTATGATTGAACAGGACAACACGCAATCTTCATCCATTCTGACCCCAACGACCCCACGTAACCCTCTTCACCTACCAACACAGCACGACTATGATTGAACAGGACAACACGCAATCTTCATCCATTCTGACCCCAACGACCCCACGTAACCCTCTTCACCTACCAACACAGCACGACTATGATTGAACAGGACAACACGCAATCTTCATCCATTCTGACCCCAACGACCCCACGTAACCCTCTTCACCTACCAACACAGCACGACTATGATTGAACAGGACAACATGCAATCTTCATCCATTCCGACCCTCTATTTAACCTCATACGATCACTATACAACTTTGTATTTGTTATCCACCGACTGGGCAAACGCCTCTGACGGTACTATGTAAGCCACATTGAGCCTGCAAATAGGTGGGAAAATGTGGGGTACAAATGCAATAAATAAATAAAATACAGTGCAGACAAAGGGAAGAAATGTGTCGTTAATTTGGATTATTTTTCCCAGCATCTAATTTAGGGGATCTTTTACAAAGGCCCGCTAGCATTTTTAGTGCGCACTTAATGCTAGAGACACCCATAGGAATACATGGAGGAGCATAATCGACCGCAAACGCCCATCTCCATGGGCGACTATCTCCGAGGTCGGGTACGCGAAGGAGCGGGACAGACCGTATTTTCGAAAAAGATGGACATCCATCTTTTGTTTCGATAATACAGTTGGTGCCGGGCAAATGCATCGGATTTGTGCGGATTTGAGCTGAGCGCTATCGGTTTTCAGCAATAATGGAAACCGAAGCTGCCCAGCTCAAAAACAAACACATCCAAGGCATTTGGTCTTGGGAGGGGCCAGGATTCGTAGTGCACTGGTCCCCCTCATATGTCAGGACACCAACCGGGCACCCTAGAGGGCACTTCTAAAAAGTTTTTAAAAAAAATTTTTAAATACCTCCCAAGTCCATAGCTCCTTTCCCTTGGGTGCTGAGCCCCCCAAATCCCCCCCAAAACCCACTGCCCACAACTCTACACCATTACCATAGCACTTATAGCTGAAGGGGGGCACCTAGATGTGGGTACAGTGGGTTTTGGGGGCGGTTTGGAGGGCTCCCATTTACCAGCACAAGTGTAACAGGTGGGGGGGGGGGGTGGGCCTGGGTCTACCTGCCTGAAGTCCACTGCACCCACTAACAACTGCTCCAGGGACCTGCATACTGCTGTGATGGACCTGAGTATGACATTTGAAGCTGGCATACAGGCTGGAAAAAAAAGTTTTTAAAGTTCTTTTTTTTTTTGGTGGGAGAGAGTTAGTGACCACTTGGGGAGGCAGGGGAGGTCATCCCCGATTCCCTCCGGTGGTCATCTGGGCACTTGGGCCACTTTTGGGGGACTTGTTCGTGATAAAAAAGGGTCCAGAAAAAGTGACCCAAATTCTCGCTTCTGGCGCCCTTCTTTTTTTGATTATCAGCTGAGGGCGCCCATCTCTCCTCGGCCGATAAACACGCCCCAGTCCCGCCTTCACCACGCCTCCAACACACCCCCGTCAACTTTGTTCATTCCCGCGACAGACTGCAGTTGGAGGCGCCCAAGATCGGCTTTCGATTATACCGATTTGGGCGCCCACGGGAGAAAGGCGCCCATCTCCCGATTTGGGTCAAAATATGGGCGTCTTTCTCTTTCGAAAATAAGCTTGATGGTCATCTCTAGCATTTAGTGCAAGCTAAAAACGCTAGTGCACCTTTGCAAAAGGCCCACTTAATAAAAAGTGTGATGTGCAGAGAATTTACATTGTTGTTTTCCAGTCATGCATATCCTACATAATAAAAGGCACCTCCAACATTCTGAAGCTGACTGCATGGCTGAGGCATTCCTGCTCTCTGTATCCATCTCCTGAATTGACATCACGTACTTCCGGGTTCGTCACAAGCAGAAGTGACCAACCACACGAGCTTTCTCGGCTTCAGAATGTTGGAGGTGCATTCTATTAAATAGGATTGGTCAGTTCCTTGAAGCACAGCCAGAGCTCAGCATCCTGCACAGTAACGCTCAGACACCAGAGAGAGAGAGAGAGAGAGTGGCGGGCTGACACCAGAGAGAGGGCAGGAGGGGGGGGCCTGACACCAGATATGGGGGGGGGGGGGAGGTATCTCTGTCACACACAATCTCTCACACAGTCAATGTCTTTCTCACTCTCACACACTGTCTCTCACACACTCTGTCTCACACTGTGTCACATTCACTCTCTATGTGTCACACAGTCACTCACACACTCTCTTGGTCTCATACACTCAGTCTCACAGAGATTCTGTCTCACACACTCTCTCTCTCGCACACACTGTATCTGTGTGAAACACACTCTCTCTCACACACTGTGTCTCACATACGCACTTGCAGACACTCTCATTCTCACACACTCACACTCTCTCTCACAGACACACTCGCACCCAGACTCACTCTCTCTCTCTCTCACACACACTTACTCGCACATTCACTCTCTCTCTCTCACACACAGTCACTCTCACATACACTCTCTCAAACATACACACTCCGAGGAAAACCTTGCTAGCGCCCATTTCAATTGTGTTAGAAACTGGCCTTTTTTACTAGTGACAGAATAAAACAGAATGAAACAATCTATTACCACAACTATGACTTCTTACACAATCTTCATTCCATACCACAAATTTTACATTAAAATCTTATGTACATATAAAATCACATGTGTATAGTGCTGTTACCCACACTTCATAAACATAATTACATAAGTAATGCCACACTGGGAAAAGACCAAAGGGTCCATCGAGCCCAGCATCCTGTCCACGACAGTGGCCAATCCAGGCCAAGGGCACCTGGCGAGCTTCCCAAACGTACAAACATTCTATACATGTTATTCCCGGAATTGTGGATTTTTCCCAAGTCCATTTAGTAGCGGTCTATGGACTTGTCCTTTAGGAAACCGTCTAACCCCTTTTTAAACTCTGCCAAGCTAACCGCCTTCACCACGTTCTCCGGCAACGAATTCCAGAGTTTAATTATGCGTTGGGTGAAGAAAAACTTTCTCCGATTTGTTTTAAATTTACTACACTGTAGCTTCATTGCATGCCCCCTAGTCCTAGTATTTTTGGAAAGCGTGAACAGACGCTTCACATCCACCTGTTCCACTCCACTCATTATTTTATAGACCTCTATCATGTCATCAGTACACATCAATACACATATAACATCAACAACCCTTCACAAGAAGAACAGACTGCACCCTCCCACTCAACGAAAAGTAAGAGTCTTAACAAGAAACGATGTACTTATCTTGACAGTCCTCCAACAGCTGATGAGGAGAAATTCATGTTGCTCTGCACCAAACTGACGTGGCGGCGCAACCGTTACGAGTGCAAAGGAAACTCCACAATTAATATATCTGTCAATTGAGTTGCTGTCGGTATCTATCCGTTGAGTCACTCCAAAGTTGTAACAAGACTCTGAATGTTGTAGACATTCAGAGGCCACGGCATTCTGCTTGAATATATAACAAGAGCACTAATGCTGACACTCGAGCCCATCCTTAAAAGTACAAAGAAATGTATTTCCATATATTGGATCTTCAATGTATCTTTGATATATCTTATGCATACTAGCTATGGATTCCCAAAAACTCAATTAGATGTCTGACTAGTAGGACAGAATTGCAAACCTTTGCTCCTCAGAAACTCACGGTCTGTGGCGTCTCTCCCCCTCCACCCCATCAAATTGTGACCTCAGATTTATCACCGAGTAGTCTTATACTAGTAAGAGCACATCCTTTGTAAAAGACCCTTTCAGCTACTAAAATAGACAGTGGTCTTCCTCTCAAAATGTATAGGGACAGATTTAAAGATGATAGAGACATTTAAACAGCAGCTTACCTGCCTTATATGGCACCTGAGGTGGAGCACGTGCACACCCATCCCCCTCCTCCACGCAAGGGGGTGTGCGGAGCAGGCATGCGCTGTCGGCTCTGCCGCTCCCCTGCCCCCTCGGATGTCAACTTCCTGTTCCGGGGCAGGGGACCGGCAGAGCCAACAGCGCGTGCCTCCTGCATGTGCCCCGTCGCTGCCGGCACCTCGGGCAGACTGCCCCCACTGCCCCACCCTAGAGTATTTAAATACCTCCATGGTATAAATGCATGGGAAGCAGAAAGAAAGCTCTGGAATGAGGGAACATAGGATGAAGGTGAAAGGAGACAGACTCAGGAGTAACCTGAGGAAATATTTGTTCATGGCAAGGTCGGTGAATGTGTGGAGCGGCCTGTCAGTGGAGGTGGTGGGGATGAAGACTATCTGAATTCAAGAAAGCTCTGGACAAGTACATAGGGAGCAGGGCCATGCCAACACGGTAAGCGAGGTAAGCATGGCAGGAGCCGCACCATGCTAACCTCGCCCTCTTCTCCCCAGATCCTTTTCCTTTTTTGTTTAAATTTACCTCTGTCCGGCGGCAGTGTAGCGTTAGTGAGGAGGCGGCGCTCCCCCGCCCCGATGTGTCAGTCTTCCCTTCGCTCAGTTCCACCTTCTTCTGACATCAGAAGAAGGCGGGACACTGAGCGAAGGGAAGACTGACACGTCGGGGCGGGGGAGCACCGCCTCCTTCTCACTAACGCTACGCTGCCGCCTGACAGAGGTAAATTTAAACAACAAAAAAAAGGAAAAGGATCTGGGGAGAAGAGGGCAGTTAGTGTAGCGATCGTTTTCGGGGGGGGGCGGGGCCAACTGCAGGGGGACGCCGGAGACCCTAAGCACGGCCCTGATAGGGAGAGGGAAGGGTGGGTGGATTAGAGAGGCCATATGCTCTTTATCTGCCTTCATTTTTCTTCTTTTCCAGTCCACTGTGCACTTCGTGATCTTCCTTTTCCTTCTGCGCTGTCTGGAAATGAAATATGGAAAGATGATGATAAGCAAAGATCCTGTCTTCAGGTCTGTCCAAGAATAATACAAACCTAGAAATGCTACTGTCTTCAATTATACTTCCGTAAGACATCTGGTAACCACTTTACCGTTCTTAATTTAGAAATGACTTCACTCAAATCAATACGGTCAGTTCATTCGTTTCCAAAAGCATGTCCATGTATATCTTTAAAAAAAGAAGGAAAAGGCCTTTAATTTCCAATATCCATTTAAATATCAATCATTGGCATAAAAACCTCCCATCCATATGTTTATATTTTATAACTTTCAATCACAGTTCATATGGAAAATGTTTTTTTGTACTTAGCAAAACTTCAAGATCTTCCCGCCATTGGCCGCCATTTAGCAGTGTACTAACCGCTGCATCAGAGAAACCATATTTTCAGTCGAGAGAGGATGACTCCGTGAGCACAACTGGAATTGTTCTCTGGTCGCTATCCCCTGTATACCGCAAAAACGGTGGCCAACGTTGGGGAGACCTTGAAGCTTTGCTGAGAAGTTATGCCCTTTCTGCCTCGCCTCACCCCATGCTTGGAACAAACTCCCTGAGCCCATACGCCAGGCCCCCTCCCTGCCCATCTTCAAATCATTGCTCAAAGCCCACCTTTTCAATGTCGCTTTCGGCACCTAATCACAACACCTCTAATCAGGAAATCTAGACTACCCCAACTTGACATTTCGTCCTTTAGATTGTAAGCTCTTCTGAGCAGGGACCGTCCTTAATTATTAATTTGTACAGTGCTGCGTAACCCTAGTAGCACTCTAGAAATGTTAAGTAGTAGTAGTAGTGTACTAAAAACATTTTTCACATATGAACTGTGATTGGAAGTTAGGCAATATAAATCTATAAAAATTAAAATAGGCTCCCTGTTTTCCTATCAATATTTGCAGCTCTTTCCTTAAGCCTCTCCTAATGCTGATACTGCACTCCAAACAAAACCCAGAGGTTAAGGTTAAAAAAAAAAAAAAAAAAAACACCCTACGTGCAGTCAAAACAGAAATCCAAAGAGTAGGGGTGGACCAAAAAATCTTCGCAGCCTGAGGTAGATAAAACAAACTTTATTCAGCAGCACACAGGGCCGTGTTTCGACGGAATATCCGTCTGCTTCAGGGGTCTGACACTTACTGTTGAAAATCTACTACTACTACTATTTAGCATTTAGCATAAGTAAGCAAATCAAATCAATTAATGTGTACAGGAAGGAGGAGAGGAGGGTAGGTGGAGGCGAGTGGTTACAAGTGGTTACGAGTCAAAAGCAATGTTAAAGAGGTGGGCTTTCAGTCTAGATTTAAAGGTGGCCAAGGATGGGGCAAGACGTAGGGGCAAGTACCTGGCAGAAACCCAAATAGTAGCAACATTCCACGTAGAACCCCAAAGAGTAGCAAGATTCTAGAATTCTAAAGAATAACAAGATTCCATGCAGAATTTCAAAGTGTAGCAACATTCTATATAGAATCCCAAAGACTAGCAAGATTCCATTCAGAATCCTAAGTACATAAGTATTGCCATACTGGGACAGACCGAAGGTCCATCAAGCCCAGCATCCTGTTTCCAACAGTGGCCAATCCAGGTCACAAGTACTACTACTACTATTATTTAGCATTTCTATAGCGCTACAAGGCGTACGCAGCGCTGCACAAACATAGAAGAAAGACAGTCCCTGCTCAAAGAGCTTACAATCTAATAGACAAAAAATAAAGTAAGCAAATCAAATCAATTAATGTGAACGGGAAGGAAGAGAGGAGGGTAGGTGGAGGCGAGTGGTTACAAGTGGTTACCAGTCAAAAGCAATGTTAAAGAGGTGGGCTTTCAGTCTAGATTTAAAAGTGGCCAAGGATGGGGCAAGACGTAGGGGCGCAGAATAGAACAACTGATGATCGAAAAGCCTCCTCAACCACGGTACACTATCCCGCGGCCTCTCCTGTAGCAGTCGGTAGTCAGCGCTCATTGGCTCAACCATACCTGATAACTGTAAACCACTATGATGTTGGTTTTCCATAGCGGATAAATGCAACCTGAACCTGCACTAAATGAGTGCCCTTTGCGGTAAATGCAGGGCAGCCCCCCCCCCCCCACTACCACCACCACCACATTTACCGCATGGACTTTGCACTTACTGCATGTTAATCTTTGCTGTTAATATGCAGTTAATTGCAAAACCTACTGTACCGTACACGGCCCCTTAGTCTTGCCAAAGTATTTATACTGGGTTAGACCGATGGTCCATCCAGCCCAGTATCCTGCTTCCAACAGGGGCCAATCCATGTGACAAGCAGGGCCGCCAGGCCCGGGGCAGAACCACCGCCGCTGGGCCTGGGGCAGAATCGTCATCGCCACTGCCGCCCCCCCCCCCCCCCCCACCCGCTCACCCGCCTGACGTACCTTGGCTGGCCCCGCCAGCTGCAAGCAGCGTGGCTCCTTCTTCTGTCCAGCATTGCCTTCCCCTGTGGCTGCTTTCCTCAGGTCACACACGCTCAGTCTCAAAACTCAGCATGCGCGGCCTGAGGGCCCAGCAGCTGCTAGGCAGGCAATGCAAGGGGGGGTGGCCTGTCGCCAGAGTTTTCTCTCTCCTGCTGCTGTTGGGACGCGATCACCCGGGTCCCGTCAGGAGCAGGAGAGAAAGCGAGAGAGACCCCTGCACTGGGCCCCCCCCCTTGTCCCCCTTCTCGGTGGCTATGGTGACAAGTAACTGGCAGAACCTGAAGTTCCATCAGTGCTAAAATGGCAGTGAATGACCGGAGCCTTTTCCTCTGTCAGGATTCTCCCCAGAAAACACAAAGTCTTGCAGAACCCTGAGGATCCAGTAGGAGAAGATGAGGATGTCCGTGCTGAAAGGGAGCGGGTTAGTAGCCTCATGGCATCGGAAACCAATGAAGAGGTAAACCAATTACTTAATCAGTTATTCAAGCAAATGATTTCTTTCATGACAGAGACAAAGAAGTATAGAGTTTGCAACTCAAGAGCATACTAAGGAGGGTTATCAACATGGACCGCCATAAAGATGTGTTATTTTCCTGTTAACCCTGGTTATCAGTAACTAGGGTCCTGATACAGAAAACTTACCAGGGCAGCCACGTGTGATTTAGACCGGTTGAAGCTGGTTTAGCAAGGACGGTATTCTGCGAGACATGCACAAACGGGCCCTGCGGGCTTTTTTCCGTTCGCGGTGGCAGCCAACCAGAATGTAAAACTATGATAATGAGCTCGTTACTATTCAAATGTGCATTCCATGCGAAGCATAGCCATTTCGGACACATACAGAGAAATGAACGCCTACTTTGTCTGAGGAAATTTTAACGGGAGGTCAGGAGCTGTTGGTAGTGGTCCTCTGATGTGTTCCTGGAGCTGTCGGCTGCGAGAGCTTTGTGTGCGGGGCTGAGGAATGGGGTAGGATGGAAGATTGAGCCCACTTATGACCCACACAGGAAATCAGAGCACCCCCCACCCCCTCCACAGGCCAGTAGCGTCGACATCCTCTGCAGGAAAACCCTCCACTGCCAGCAGAGCAAAGACCTCTGGCAGGAACTCAGAGCACCCCCACACACCAGCGGCGTTGGATCCCCCATTGTCTGCTGTCCCCCACACACCACCTTCAACCTCAGCTTGCTGTGGAGCTGGCCAGAGGGTGAGTGGGCACAGACTTGCCCAGCGAAAGCAGAATGATGAATCTGGGTAGCCCACACCAGCAGTGGCTTTACTGTCCTCGCCATGGAGTCACGCTTAGCTCTTCGATACATGTGCATAGCAACCACGCTTACCGATTGACTGCTATGTGCATGCCCTGGCTCAAAAAACAAATCACATGCAAATGGATTGCACAGACTTTTACCGTGCAGCTCATTTGCATGTAGTTTCTTTTTCGCTTCGCTTACTATGTCCACCTCAGTCATTTTTACCAAGGTGGAAATAGCGAGCGGTGCATTATGGGGACTTTTGCGTATCGGCCCCCCCCCCCCCCCCCCCCCCCCCCCCCCCCCCCCCCCCCGATCTTGTTGCATAAAACGAGGCCTGGGCTAAAATAGCACCAATTAGTGGCAAAATAACCCATCTTAACAGTAGCCCATGTTGATAACTTCACTCCTTAGTGGAGGAAAATCTTATAATAGGTTATGCGAGCGTAATAAAAGAATGAATACCTTTTATTGTATTTTTGCAAAAGTGTGATATATAGATATGAAATGAAAGATACTAGGACGAAGAAGAAGAGATATGAGCTAGGAATGGCTTGGACATGCCATGGTTATAATCCTGATTAGCAGAAAGGCCTGTCACTGAATGATGGGAACTTAATTGAGGAGGTCTATACTCAGTCTTCTGTTCACTCCCCAATTTAAAGGGAAGTGGGAGTGAGAACCAGGCTATCCAAAGACAGGGACCGCAGGAGTGGTAAATTGACACAACGTTGTGTTTCGGCCAGATGGCCTACATCAGGAGTCTTTAAAACTTAATTGAAAAATGAAAAGCCAGAAGTAACGACACGCAATTGTGATGGTCTTAAAAAAGACCTTTGTGGTAAAATGAGGCTGGATCGCGAAGCCTTGCAGATCAGCCAGCGAGGTCCTCTTCTTCCGGCGCAAGGCTTCGTTCTGTTTCTGTGAGTCTGACGTCCTGCACATACAACGTGCAGGACGTCAGAAACAGAACGAAGCCTTCGCGGGAAGAAGAGGACCTCCTCGGCTGGCAGGGATTGGGGTCCCCCACCAGCAAAGGTAGGCGACGGCGGGGGATCGAGAGGGTTGGCAGCAGGGGTCGGCAAAGTTGGCGACAGCGGGGGGTCGGAGGCGCCGGGGGGGGGTCGATAATGGTGGGGGGAGTCGGCGCCGCCGGGGGCGGGCTAAAATGTGCCCCCTCACCTCAGGCTCTGGACCCCCCTCCTGCCGGCTACGCCCCTGCCTCCAACCCTAACATTGTGCTCCATTGACCCTCTAGCCGAGCAAAATAAGGAGAAGGTCATTTCCTTATTATTATTATTCTGGAGAACTGTAACTTTAAAAAAAAAAAAACAGACCCAGGAAACAGGAGCACTGATATTGTAACGGATGAAACTAGCGTCGCTGTACTGAATAATATTCAAGCAAAGACAGGTGAGCCAGTGGCATAGCAAGGGGGGGGGGGCAGGAGGGGCGGTCCGCCCCGGGTGTCAGCTCGGGGGGGGGGTGCTCCCTGCCAACTGCCCCCCCCTTGGCGCATCGACACCCCCCCCCAGTGCCCACCCTCCTCCGTCCAACCAGCTCCCCCTACCTTTAAAAAAATATTGGAATGCTCGCGCCTGCACGTAAAAGAAATGTGCAGCGTCTCATTGGGCCTTCTCTTGCTCTGGCTGTCCCGCCCTTGCAGAAATAGGAAGTTGCGTCAGCGGAGGGCGGGACAGACAGAGCGAGGGAAGGCCCGATGAGACGCTGCACATTTCTTTTACGTGCAGGCGCGAGCATTCCAATATTTTTTTTAAGGTAGGGAGCTGGTTGGACGGAAGAGGGTGGGCACTGGGTCGGGGGGGGGGTGTTGATGCGCCAAGGGGGGGGTATGTCATCGTGCTGCACCCAGGGGGGTGCAACGGCGAACCGCCCCGGGTGGCAGCCCCCCTCGTTACGCCACTGTGGTGAGCTGCAGCTCTCATTCCTTTTCAATGTCTCTCGTTTCTGACCTTCTCAGAACGCAGTCATTGTAGCCAGCAGCCTGCGAAAGGAGTACAAGGATCAAAGGGCCAGTTCCATTTTCAAAAAGAAGAAGAAGGCAGCCACCAAAAATGTCTCTTTCTGCGTCAAAAAAGGTAAATATTGCATTTGTTTCCTGATCTCTTTAGGGTCGACATTCAAAGCTACTACTACTACTTAACATTTCTAGAGCGCTACTAGGGTTACGCAGCACTGTACAATTTAACAAAGAGAGACAAGTCCCTGCTCAAAGAGCTTACAATCTAATAGATAAGAGTGAGACAAATATAGGACAATCAAGCCATTGTGACATCACTGATGAGGTTGGCTCTTAGGCATTGGTGGAATGAGGCATTATGACATCACAATCTCAGCTCTGGTTAAATCACTGCTATATGTAATACTACTACTACTACTACTACTTAACATTTCTAGAGCGCTACTAGGGTTACGCAGCACTGTACAAATTAACAAAGAAGGACGGTCCCTGCTCAAAGGAGCTTACAATCTAAAGGACGAAATGTCAAGTTGGGGCAGTCTAGATTTCCTGAGTAGAGGTGTAGTGATTAGGTGCCGAAGGCGACATTGAAGAGGTGGGCTTTGAGCAATGATTTGAAGATGGGCAGGGAGGGGGCCTGGCGTTTGGGCTCAGGGAGTTTATTCCAAGCATGAGGTGAGGCGAGGCAGAAAGGGCGGAGCCTGGAGTTGGCGGTGGTGGAGAAAAGCGATTGGGCTCTTGCCTGGTTAAATCACCTGTGCGTGACTATCCACTGATCTCCAGTGCCAGTTAATCAGATAGCAGTGCTGAATATACCCTCCAACCACCTAAGCCAAAACCAGCTATGTGTGGGCAGTCTAGGGGCAGAGTCGGCCCTTATGTCGGTGGCGTGTATAGGGTAAGTGTGTTGTGGTGTATGCACCCCCTGTCAGACCCGGCCACCCCTTAAAATCCTCTCGGCGTCTTCACCTGGCAGTGGCACTCATAGGCAGCGGCATACCAAGGGCGGGGCGGTGGGGGCGGTCCACCCCGGGTGCACGCCGCTGGAGCAACCGCGTGCCTGTCGGCTCCGCTGATTCCCTGCTCCCTCTGCCCTGGAACAGGTTACTTTCGGGGCAGAGGGAGCCAGCGGAGCCAGAGCCGCGCGGCTGCTCCCAGCAGCTAAGAATGCACCCGGGAGGGGGGGGGAGTTGATGCGCTGGGGGGGTGCGCATCGGCGATCCGCCCCGGGTGGCAGCCGACCTAGGATCGTCACTGCTCATAGGCTGCCTGTGGCCTGCTCTGGGACTTCCTCCCCGAACCGTCCTGCCCAAAATTAACTCTTTCCTTCCATTTTCACTGTGAGTGATCGGAAAGTGATGGACAGTAGAATTTTTTGCTCATAGGTGGGTCATTGACAGTTAAAGCGGAGAGCTAAATAGATGCAAATTTCATGCATGCAGAACTTACGAGGTAATGGGGGAGGAGCCTGCTGGTTCAGCGGTAACTGCGGCTTTTTTTTTGCGCATGTCAAAAGAAAACAAAAGTGCCTTTTGTCAAGCTGATATCTACCGTTTCCCCGAAAATAAGACACTGTCTTATATTTATTTTTCCTCCCCAAAACGCGCTAGGTCTTATTTTCGGGGGGATGTCTTATTTTCCGGGAAACATCGGTCGCCCCCCCCCCCCCCCACCCGAGGTCGCCGGGCCCCCCCCCCCTCCATCGCTCCCGGAACTAACCTGAAGCTCCTTTCACCTTCACAAGTTCGGATTCGGAGCAGCAAGCAGCAGCGCAGCAGGGCAGACCTCTCCTTCCTTCCATGTCCCGCCCTCGCCTGACGTTACGTTACGACAGGCGAGAGCGGGACACGGAAGGAAGGAGAGGTCTGCCCTGCTTCGAATCCGAACTTGCGAAGGTGAAAGGAGCTTCAGGTTAGTTCCGGGAGCGACGGAGGGGGGGGGGGGGCGACCGACCTCGGGTGGGGTGGGGGCGACCTCAGGTGGCTCTCGGCGGCCCTGCTTAAAAAAAAAAGTTTGGTAGGTCTTACTTTTGGGGGGATGTCTTATATTTTAAATTTGCAGGAAAACCCCGGTAGGTCCTATTTTCGGGGAAACACGGTATGTGCAGAGCAATAGTTACAGATGTGTGCGAGGCACTTTCATTTTTTGTCGGACGTGCGCCTTTTATTGCTCCCATCTGTCACTAGAAAAGTTTAGGGAACCCCTCACGACCAATTTTTATTACCTATGAAATAACATAGAAAATCAGATGGAAAGAATAACCTGCCCTGAAGGTGGACAGTACTTGGTAGAATCTCAGCTCTTTCCTGGTGGGGATCCAGAGATATGATACAGCAATAGGAAGGGATCCTCAGAAGCTTAGCGGAGATTGGGTGGCAGCACCGGTGGTTGGGAGGCGGGGCTAGTGGTTGGGAGGCGGGGCTAGTGCCGGGCAGACTTCTACGGTCTGTGCCCTGAAAATGGCAGATACAAATCAAGGTCAGGTATACATATAAAGTAGCGCATATGAGTTTATCTTGTTGGGCAGACTGGATGGACCGTACAGGTCTTTTTCTGCCGTCACCTACTAAATTGCTATGTAATAGTTAAAACAACGAAGAGGCTGGTGGCACATTATAGACTAACTAGTTTATTGAAGCATGAAGTCCAAAAAGGGAAAGAGGATGGGACTTGATATCAGGGGCGTAGCCAGACCGGTGGGAGGGGAGTCCAGAGCCTGAGGTGAAGGGGCACATTTTATCCCCCCCCCCCCCCGGTGCCGCCAACCACCATGCCACTTTTGACCCCCCCTCCCCCCCGTGGCACTGCCCCTCCGCCCATCCCTTTCGACCCCCCCCCCCCTCCTGCCGCCGCCAACCCTCCCCCGCCACTGCCAGGTACCTTTGCTGGCAGGGGTCACCAACCCCCACCAGCCGAAGTCCCCTTCAGTGCCAGTCTCCAAGTCCGGTGCGTTTGCCAACCTGGATTCTGTCAGGACTCACAGAAACAGAATCCAGATCAGCAACGTGCCGAGACCGGCGCTGAAGAGGACTTCGACTGGTGGGGTTTGGGGACCCCCGCCAGCAAAGGTACCTGGGGAGGGTTGGCAGCGGGGGGAGGGGGGTTCGAATGTGGCGGAGGAGGGTCGGCGGCAGGGGGGTGAAAGCAGGGGGCCATGCCCCCGTGGCCTCACCTAGCTACGCCCCTGCTTGATGTACTGCCTTTCTGTGGTTACAATCAAAGCGGTTTGCTTATTATACGAGAAAAAGAAGGCGTGGGAACGGAGTCAGGCTGTTCAAAACAGACGCTGGATGAGGATAGTAAACTTTTAATAAATGATTATATACAGGTACTAATTTGTACCTGGGGCAATGGAGGGTTAAGTGACTTGCCCAGAGTCAGGGGATGTGGATTAAATACATAGGGGGATGCAATGAATGTTGTTTTTTTGCTTTTGAGACCAACAGAGCTACTCTTAAATGGTTAAGTTTCCCATGTCTGTCGCCTTTGGCCTAACTACCAATACAACCCAAGTATTCTAACCAGTGGCGTACCAAGGGGAGGGGCGGTGAGGGCGGCCCGCCCCGGGTGCCCGCCGCTGGGGGGGTGCCGCGTGCCTGTCGGCTCTTCGTTTTCATGCTCCCTCTGCCCCGGAACAGGTTACTTCCTGTTCCGGGGCAGAGGGAGCATGAAAACGAAGAGCCGGCAGGCGCGCGGCACCCCCCCCCCCCCCCAGTGACGTGCACCCGGGGGGGGGGTTCTTTCGCCGGGGGATCGGGGATTCTTTCACCGGGGGGGAGGGGTGTCACGCTGTTCTGGGGAGGGGGCGCTGCACCCAGTGGGCGGGGCGCATCGGCGATTCGCCCCGGGTGTCAGCCCCCCTAGGAACGCCACTGATTCGAACTGTTTTTAGACTGATTGCTGTGCTTCTTGAGATGATGCTGCTGCTGTGTGGGACAATATTGACTAAAAAGATCTGGTTTGTTTTAGGGGAAGTCTTGGGGTTATTAGGGCCCAATGGAGCTGGTAAAACTACGACAGTATTTATGCTGACCGGAGAAACAACGCCATCTGCAGGACAGGTAGGTCCAGGAACGTTGCAAGCTGGAAGCACGCTCTGTGCAGCATGCCCCCCCCCCCCAAACACCTCCACCTCACCCACTAGCTCTGGGTCGGTACATTCCTAAAGAAAATGCACAGACAATATAGAAGAAAAACACTGAATACGCCCGACGCCCACACTGGAATCAAATAGCGTTTCACCCCTTCTGGGGTAGTTGGGCATTGCTCAAAACTATATTGACTGGCATTACGCCATCTTGTAAGGCTAATCTCAAGGCCCTGAGCCTAGCCTTACAAGACGGCAACGTCCAACTACCCCGGAAGCAGGTCTGATTGACTCAAACGCCATTTGATTCCAGTGTGGGCGTCGGGCGTGTTCGGTATTTCAGTGCTGGCTCTTTTTTAAGCAGGATAAGCAAATTTTCTTTATGTTTACATTTTAGTTGTTTGATTAAGTATTTAGCTTTACATTGAAAATTGTAAAATAAGGTTTTGCCAAATAAAAATATGTATGTTATTTTAGTTTGGGCACGGCGGAAGCAAGTGCTAGACAGACTTATACAGTCTGTGCCAGAGCCGGTGGTGGGTGGCGGGACTGGTGGTTGGGAGGCGGGGATAGGGCTGGCCAGAGTTATACGGTTTGTGCCAGAGCCTGTGGTGGGAGGCGGGACTGGTGGTTGGGAGGCGGGGATAGTGCTGGGCAGACTTTATACGGTCTGTGCCAGAGCCGGTGGTGGGAGGCGGGACTGGTGGTTGGGAGGTGGGGATGGTGCTGGGCAGACTTGTACGGTCTGTGCCCTGAAGGGGACGGGTACAAATCAAGGTCAGGTATACACAAAAAGTAGCACATATGAGTTTATCTTGTTGGGCAGACTGGATGGACCGTGGAGGTCTTTTTCTGCCGTCATCTACTATGTTACTATGTTACTATGACTGACTAATTACTTATAGGCTGGGACTTGAAACAGCTGGGGCTGTAAGACGTCCAATGGCCTCTATTTATGCCTGATGCCTCCCTGTTACCCTTTTAAGATTACTACTACATTCAGTATAAGCAGTGGCGTTCCTGGGGGGGGGGGGGGGTGGGTGTGGTCCGTCCCGGGTGCACGCTGCTGGGGGGGGGGGGGGGGGGGGGGGGGGGATGCCGCGCGCGCACCTGTCCTTTGTCCGTTCCATGCTCGCTGCTGGGGGGGGGGGGGGGGGGATGCCGCGCACACCTGTCCTTTGTCCGTTCCATGCTCCCTCTGACCCGGAACAGGTTATGTTCCAGGGCAGAGGGAGCATGGAACGAACGAAGGACAGGCGCGTGCGGCACCCCCCCCCCCCCCAGCGGCGTGCAACCCGGGGGGGGTTCTTTTGCGGGGGGTGTCCTTTCGCCGGGGGGGGGGGGGGTCGTGCTGCATCCGGGGGGCGGGCGCATCGGCGATCCGCCCCGGGTGTCAGCCCCCCCCCCCCCTAGGAACGCCACTGAGTATAAGCTACGTTAGATACTGTGTCATAGTATTTGGTCTCGGTGGTTTCCCATCCCTTCTTTATTTTTGACAGAATCCCAAAAAGTAGCGAGAGATATCACTGGTGTACAGTATAAACCTCCTAGGGACTTAGAAGCAGCGGTGGGGGGGCGGTGCGCCCCGGGTACGTGCTGCAGGAGGGGTGCAGGGAGCAGCCACGCGGCTGTCGGCTCCGCCAGTTCTCTGCTCCCTCTGCTGTTACTTCCTGTTCCGGGGGCAGAGGAAGCAGGGAACCGGCGGAGCCGACAGCTGAGCGGCTGCTCCCTGCACCCCAGCAAGTAACAAGAATACACCCCGGGGGGGGGGGGGGGCTTGGAGGTGATGCACTGGGGGAGAGATGCTGCATCCAGAGGGGGGGAATGCAATCCGCCCTGGGTGGCAGCCAACCAAGAAACACCACAGCTTAGAAGTAAACCCTTCCTAAGAGTGAGGAACTAGAATCTTTCGTGATGTTACACGAGCTGACAGAACTGCAAGTATGATTGCATTGATAAATGTTACATTTTCCTTTTAGTTAGGATTCTTCTTTTGCCTATTCTGATTTATTGTAGATGATTCATTTAATTGATTATTGCCTGTGATTTTAGTATTGTTTTTTTCTATTAAGTCTGTTTTTTTTTTTGTGTCTTTTGTAAACCATCTTGAATGATCTTGTTCAGGAAGATGGTATATAAAAATTGTTATCAATAAATACATAAGTAAATAGATTTTTATTTTCTTTCATGACAGTGTGATTTGAGTACCCGATTTTACTCACCACTGTTATTTTTTCCTTTCTCCTGTAACTTGACAACATACTTGGTCTAAAACCAGGGCCAACTCGGTAGTTCAGTGTTTTATTCCTGGATCAGATTTTCCTCTGGTGCTCAGGGTGCCAGGACGGAAGACAGCCAGTCTAGTAACCTCATGGGGAGTATATTTCACAGCCCTGGGTGAGATAAGTCCCAATCGTTGAACAACAGTGACACCTAGTGGCCAGACTTAGGGCATATGTCTGAATGGAGCCCTGGTGCATGATCCCCTTATACTGACTGCATCTGTCACTCCAGGGATTGAACTGAGGGTTTGTTTGTTTGTTTGTTTGTTTGTTTGTTTGTTTGTTTATTTATTTATTGCATTTGTATCCCACATTTTCCCACCTATTTGCGGGCTCAGTGTGGCTTACAATATGATATGAATAATGGAAATACAATTTGTTACAATTCGATTATGGGTTACATTGTGAAGGGTTATGGGAAGACAAAGTCAAAATATCATTGGGCGATAGGACAATAGTAAGAAACATTCGGGTATAACAATTTTATCTGTGGGTAGCAGGGGCGTAGCCACGGGTGGGCCTGGACGGGCCCAGGCCCAGCCAGTTTCCCTCCAGGCCCGCCGAGCCCCGGGTGTCAGCAGGTGGGGAGGGGGGTGCTCTGCTGGTGCTGCAGTCCCCACCTGCCTACCAGCTCCACGATCGACGAGCAGACGACCCTCGTCTTCCATCCGGCATCGAGTCTTAAAAAAAAAAAAAAGCCCGGAGAAACGCCTCGCGTCTGCTGTGCACTGCTGTAAAGCAAGCAGCAAATCGTCTCGTCGGTCCTTCCTTCACTGTGCCCGCCCTTGCGGAAATAGGAAGTTACATCAGAGGGCGGGACACAGTGAAGGAAGGACCGACGAGACGATTTGCTGCTTGCTTTACAGCAGTGCACAGCAGACGCGAGGCGTTTCTCCGGGCTTTTTTTTTTAAGACTCGATGCCGGATGGAAGACGAGGGTCGTCTGCTCGTCGATCGTGGAGCTGGTAGGCAGGTGGGGACTGGGTCGTGCAGGGGGGCTCAGATGGGTTGTCGGGGTGGGGAGGGGTTCAAATTTATAGTATTTAACTTTTAAAGTTCATGGGGGGGGGGGTAAAGAAGGGAAGAAGAAATGCATGCCCACCCAACCTACCCACTGGCCCACCCAAAAATTACATTCTGGCTACGCCACTGGTGGGTAGAGTTTTAAGTGTGTTGAAAATATGGGGGAGGGGGTATATAAAATAGGGAAAATGAGATGCAAATGAAGACTCATGACACCAAAACTAGCTGTGGGAATTTCCAGTTGATCTGGAAGCCCAAAGGAGCGATAGGAAATTAGCAGGCTAAAAAAGCGCGTTAAAACCATGTGTCTCTGTTGGTGCCTGTTCTGTAAAACCCAACTAATAGGCTGATTCTGCAGGTGTTTATCAGGAAGAAAGACACCGATGAAGGCTCAACTGGGTTCCTTGGATACTGTGCCCAGGACAACTGCCTCTGGCCCCACATTACTGTGAAAGCACATCTGGAGATTTATGCCGCTGTCAGAGGGATAAAGAAAGAGGATACAGATGTTGTCATCAAACGGTAAATGAATGATCCAAGTTGAACAAGTTACCAAGCAATGGACTATTCAGATTTATCAAGACTGTAAAGCATAGCTGATGATCTGGACCAGTGGTTCCCAAACCTGCCCCTGGAGACACCCTAGCCAGTCAGGCTTTCAGGATCTCCACAGTGAATATCCATGAGAGAGATCTGCATTCAGTGCTTCCACTGCATGCAGATCTATCTCATGAATATTCATTGTGGCTATCCTGAAAGCCTGACTGGCTGGGGTGCCTCCAGGATCAGGTTCTAGACCAGTGCTTCTCAACCTTCTCCTGGAGACACACCTAGCCAGTCGGTTTTTCAGGATATCCACAGTGAATATCCATGAGAGAGATCTGCATTCAGTGCTTCCACTGCATGCAGATCTATCTCATGAATATTCATTGTGGCTATCCTGAAAGCCTGACTGGCTGGGGTGCCTCCAGGATCAGGTTCTAGACCAGTGCTTCTCAACCTTCTCCTGGAGACACACCTAGCCAGTCGGTTTTTCAGGATCTCCACAGTGAATATCCATGAGAGAGATCTGCATTCAGTGCTTCCACTGCATGCAGATCTATCTCATGAATATTCATTGTGGCTATCCTGAAAGCCTGACTGGCTGGGGTGCCTCCAGGATCAGGTTCTAGACCAGTGCTTCTCAACCTTCTCCTGGAGGCACACCTAGCCAGTCGGTTTTTCAGGATCTCCACAGTGAATATCCATGAGAGAGATCTGCATTCAGTGCTTCCACTGCATGCAGATCTATCTCATGAATATTCATTGTGGCTATCCTGAAAGCCTGACTGGCTGGGGTGCCTCCAGGATCAGGTTCTAGACCAGTGCTTCTCAACCTTCTCCTGGAGGCACACCTAGCCAGTCGGTTTTTTCAGGATCTCCACAGTGAATATCCATGAGAGAGATCTGCATTCAGTGCTTCCACTGCATGCAGATCTATCTCATGAATATTCATTGTGGCTATCCTGAAAGCCTGGCTGGCTGGGGTGCCTCCAGGATCAGGTTCTAGAGCAGTGCTTCTCAACCTTCTCCTGGAGGCACACCTAGCCAGTCGGTTTTTCAGGATCTCCGCAATGAATATGCTTGCGATAGACTTGCACATAATGGAAATCCATTTTGTGCAAATCTATCTCACGAAATTCATTGCAGAAATTCTGAAAACCCGACCGGTTAGTTATGCCTCCAGGAGAGGTTTGAGAAGCACTGGTCTAGGGGTTTCCTTCACTCCCATTTTTTGAGGCAACGAAGAAGGTGTGCCTAATTAATATGGTTCTCCAAGAAGAAGCAGAATTGCCTCACAAATGGATGATGTCAATGTGTTCAATTCTGGTCGCCGCATCTCAAGAAAGATATAGTAGAACTAGAAAAGGTGCAGCGAAGGGCGACTAAAATGATAGCCGGGATGGGATGACTTCCCTATGAAGAAAGACTAAGGAGGCTAGGGCTTTTCAGCTTGGAGAAGAGTCGGCTGAGGGGAGACATGATAGAGGTATATAAAATAATGAGTGGAGTGGAACAGGTGGATGTGAAGCGTCTGTTCACACTTTCCAAAAATACTAGGAGTAGGGGGCATGCGATGAAACTACAGTGTAGTAAATTTAAAACAAATCGGAGAAAGTTTTTCTTCACCCAACGCGTAATTAAACTCTGGAATTCGTTGCTGGAGAACGTGGTGAAGGCGGTTAGCTTGGCAGAGTTTAAAAAGGGGTTGGACGGTTTCCTAAAGGACAAGTCCATAGACCGCTACTAAATGGACTTGGGGAAATTTCACAATTTTGGGAATAACATGTATAAAATGTTTGTACGTTTAGGTAGCTTGCCAGGTGCCCTTGACCTGGATTGGCCGCTGGCGGGGACAGGATGCTGGGCTCGATGGACCTTTGGTCTTTTCCCAGTATGGCATTACTTATGTACTTATGACAGAGTACGGACAGGAATAAAATCGTCTACAGCATGAGATACCTTCTGGAAGCTTTTGGATAGCTCACCACACATATGCAGTACTTGTCATTGAGGGGGCCTTTTCAGCCTTCACTTTTCCACAGTGCTAGATAGTTACGCTTCTCATTGTATATCTCGCCACTTGTTTCACTTTATCTAGGTCACATGTGAAGCCTTCATCCCTTTTATTATCCTCAGTTAAGATTTTTGACCGCTTCTTTTTCCACTTTTCTGAATTCACATCTTGTCACCCTTTTATGACGCTTGCCATTCCAGCTGGACCTTCTGGTTTTGAGAGTTATTTGATTTTTCTGCAGCTATACCTTTTGGCAACACCTTCCAGATTAAAGCTCTCAGCATGCATTATGAAATGCATGAAGTGGTGAGACCAGGGGCGTAGCCACGGGTGGGCCTGGGCCCACCCAGTTTGGGCTCAGGCCCACCCAGCAACGGAGCACCCAGTGGGCCTTCTTTCCCCTCCCTCCGTCGGGCAGCGCCAGCCTAACTGTACAACAAAGCTGCACGGTACCGGGTCCGTCAGCATGCTGCCGCTAGCTCCTACCTTGTCATCTTTTGGCAGAGGTGTTAGTTCTGCTGCTAAATCTGCGGCGGATCCACGCTGTGCCAGGGCTGTCTCTCTGTATGCTGCTGCGACTGCTTCCTTTGCGCTAGCCCCGCCTCTTCAGAAAGAGTATCGGAGGTGAGGTGGGGCTAGCGCAGAGGAAGCAGTCGCAGCAGCGTACAGAGAGACAGCCCTGGCACCGCGTAGATCCGCCACAGATTTAGCAGCAGAACTAACACCTCTGCCAAAAGATGACAAGGTAGGAGCTAGCGGCAGCATGCTGACGGACCCGGTACCGTGCAGCTTTGTTGTACAGTTAGGCTGGCGCTGCCCGACGGAGGAAGGGGAAAGAAGGCCCATTGGGTGCCGGTAGGTGGTGCCGGAGAAACCTGCAGCGGTGGCTTGGGGGGGGGGTTGGGGCAGTGGGTAGCCAGACAGCCAATTTTGGGGAGAGGGGGGAGAGAGAAAATTTTGTGCCCACCCACTTTGTGCTCAGGCCCACCTAAAATTGGCTGTGTGGCTACGCCACTGGGTGAGACCATATTTGGAGTTGATGCCTGAGGCTTGTGGTGCCTTAGGCCTGATAATAACAAACCTTCTCGGTGCCCTCTGTATTTGCAGATTACTGAGAGAAGTGAAGAATAAAGGGGAAAGATCTCCAGTGCTTCTAAGTCTAACCCAGTGTCATCGGCATTGGAGACATCAATCCAGAGGGATCCAGGAGTTGCACCAGTAGCGTACCTTCAGCCTCTCTCAGCACTGAGCGCCAATCATTGTCTTTTTGATTTAGTTCATTAATCAACCTCAGAGAATACTAATGCTGAGTACTGTGTTCAATTCTGGTCACCGCATCTCAAGAAAGATATAGTGGAATTGGAAAAGGTGCAGCGAAGGGCGACTAAAATGATAGCCGGGATGGGATGACTTCCCTATGAAGAAAGACTAAGGAGGCTAGGGCTTTTCAGCTTGGAGAAGAGACGGCTAAGGGGAGACATGATAGAGGTATATAAAATAATGAGTGGAGTGGGCAGGTGGATGTGAAGCGTCTGTTCACGCTTTCCAAAAATACTAGGACTAGGGGGCATGCGATGAAACTACAGTGTAGTAAATTTTAAACCAATCGGAGAAACATTTTCTTCACCCAACACGTAATTAAACTCTGGAATTCGTTGCCGGAGAACGTGGTGAAGGCGGTTAGCTTGGCAGAGTTTAAAAAGGGGTTGGACAGTTTCCTAAAGGACAAGTCCATAGACCGCTACTAAATGGACTTGGGAAAATTTCACAATTTTGGGAATAACATGTATAGAATGTTTGTACGTTTGGGAAGCTTGCCAGGTGCCCTTGGCCTGGATTGGCCGCTGTCGTGGACAGTATGCTGGGCTCGATGGACCATTGGTCTTTTCCCAGTGTGGCATTACTTATGTACTTATGACATTGGCCCTTGTTGGAGCATGGCGTCAAGGTTTCTGAAGTACTGGCTGCTGCCACTCCTTCTAAGCACCCTTGGACAAAGGATCATTCATCTTCCTCAACGTTAGAAGGGTGAACAGCCTCCAAGAACTGGGGCCAGAAATTGACTTCTATAGATATTTGCAGAGCTGTGATATGGACTTCAGTTCATACATTCCCATCTATCTATTGTTTCGCAAGAGATTCATAATGCAACAGTAGGTTTGAACAGTCTATTCTCCAGAATCTGCTTGAGATTTAGAGCCAATTTTCTTGGATTTCCAGGATATCTCCACTAAAAAATAAAATAACCAAAAAAGAACAACGGCAACACTTAAAAAGGCTTATTGCCAACAAAAACAGTATATGGTATCTGTCTGTTGGCAGTGCCGTTCACTTTTTCTCTTTTTTCGTTGAAGGCAACCTATAGCTGGGGAGTTTGACTTGTGAGGACTTGCAATCTTGCATGTGCTCAGAGAAAGTTACTTACCTGTAGTCTGTGTTCTCCACCCACCCACTTCTTGAAGTTCTCTAAATAAAATGTTTAAGAACCAAGGAGGCCCCACAGAATGACATCAAGTGTTGCATATGTGTTGTGAGCTATCAAAAGGTTTCTAGACAGTCTTAAAATGTACAAAGCTTTTCCGCCAAAACAAGTCCAAATATTGCTATGCACGGTTCTTTAGTATTTCCCACACAAATCAAACACATAAACGGCGAGTGACCGTACTCACTCGCAAATGCGCAGTAGAGACTTCCCTCTCTGCCCCGCCTCCGCTTCAATACGTGATGATGGGGGCGGGACAGAGACGGAAGTCTCTACTGGCATGCTGCAGACGTCGGAACCGCTCCCCCTCCCCCGGAGTCGTCGCCGCCCCTCCATCTGGCCCGAGCACTGTGAACTTACATCAGCACGCAGCAGCAGGCACATCAGCAAAGCTGCCGTCGGGCTTCCTTCTCTGCCTTTGTCCCGCCCTCGCCGACGTTACGTCACACGAGGGCGGGACACAGGCAGAGAAGGAAGCCCGCCCCGACGGCAGCTTTGCTGATGTGCCTGCTGCTGCGTGCTGATGTAAGTTTACAGTGCTGCTTGGGCCGGGCGGGGGGTGGGGGGGGTTCGGAACCCCCCCCCCCCCATTCCAAAAGTAGCCCGTTTTCACGGGCTCAACAGCTAGTAATAACATATATAAAGTGGAAAAAATGTCAATGCTGGAAAAATGTTTTATATATAATAAAGCCTGTGAGAATTATATGTTGAAACCCTTATGTATTTTAGGGGGTTGGCCTTAAAATCGACAATATACTTTGTACCACAAAGGAAAATCTTCTCGAACATACCTCAACCTTCACCTTCCCAACTGCAAAGGTCTTAAATACAAAACCTATTACGCATCCAACTTCTCCGTTGCGGGCAGTCAACTCTGGAACGCAATACCAAGACACATCCGAACAACCAATGAACACCTACCCTTCCGAAAGCTGCTGAAAACTTACCTCTTCAAACAAGCCTATCCAAATCACCCAACATAACTCACGAACCAACGCATACCACTAACACTACCCTTTACCGTAATCCCTTCCCCCCACATCTCTTCCTCTTGCCCCACTCTATACAATTGTGTTATCTTTGCAATATTTTATACCATACGTTGCAAGCCATCATCTCTGTGATAACTTTGTACTGTACATTGTAAGCCGCACCGAACCTGCTACTGAGCGGGAAAGAGCGGGGTGTAAATGCTACAAATAAATAAATAAACTACATTTCTCGTATTTAATCACAGTGCAAATATTGTCACTATCACTTTTTTTTGAAAGTAAGTAAGGTTGAAAAAAATAAACACAGTCCGAAGTCAATCCTAACACAGACACTTATCTGCAAGAACAACATCATTCAAGAGGGTTTACATGGCCCATTCTTCGGATAAGTATCTGTGTTTACGATTGACTTTCGAGTGTTGTCGTGTTGTTGTTTTTTTTTTAACCTTGCGTGCTTTTGAAAAAAGGGGAAGTGACACATTTGGGCATTGCAGCTCTCCTTTCTGATTTTGAGCCCCTCCGCCTAAAATTTCTAAGGCTTTCATCTGTATAATTATTACAGGCTTTATTGTTATTAAAAAAAAAAATAAATTCCAGCATTGAATACACTTTTTGTACTTTATTTATAGGAAGGTAGTGTTTCTCACAAATATCCTATATAATAATACTCACCTCCAACGTTCTAACTTGCCTGGGACCGTGGATCCCTCGGAGGTGGTCTGCTAGGCAGCTTAGAACACACTGACGTCAGTAACATCACTGACAGCTGATTCCAAGGCAAGGGGAGGAGTACTCCTCCCCCTGCCTGGGAATCAGCTGTCAGTGCGCCGCTTCCTGCAACACAGAACCCCCCCCCCCCCGGCGCATCACCAAAGCACCCCCCCCCCCACCCGAAGAACATCAACACCCCGGCCCCCCCACACACACACGTCCCACCCCCTTCAAGGCCCCCTGACGCCGAGTTCGACTCCCTCCGATTTCAACACCCCCCCCTCTGCGTAAGTGACCCCTGGACCCCCTGCCGCGACCCTCTCGATCCCCCCCTTCCGCTGAAAACCCTCCCCCGCCGTCGTTGCGTTCCTGTGCTGACAACAACCAAACTTCTCTTCTCGGCTGCGCCGGGGCGTTGCTTGATGAATGATCATCTGTTCAAGTTTCTGTGCGTGCGTCTGACATCAGACGCACACACAGAAACTTCAACAGATGATCATTCAACAAGCATCGCCGGCACAGACAAGAAGAGAACTTTGGCTGTCTTCAGCACAGGTACGCGACGCCGGCGGGGGAGGGTTTTCTGCGGGAAGTGGGAGTCGAGAGGGTCGCGGCACGGGGGTCCAGGGGTCAGTAACGCGGGGGGGGGGTGAAATCGGGGGGGAGGGGGGAGTCTGGAACTCGGTGGAAGGGGCATGAGGGGGCCTTGAACTGGGACAGAGGGAGGGAGGGGGGTCTGGAACTCAGACGGAAGGGAGGGAGAGGTCTGGGGAGGGGGGTCTGGAACTTGAAGCGGAGGGAGGGGGGTCTGGAACTCGGGAGAGAGGGAGGGGGGTCTGGCACTCGGAAGGGAGGGAGGGAGGGGGGATTACCTTGCTAGCCCCCGTTTCATTGCCTACCGAAATGGGCCTTTTATACTAGTATTAAATATTACAGTGCAATAAAGATAACAGTACAGGACTCCACTATCTTGAGGTAAGAACAAACAGTTCTAGAACAATACTTAAATAACAAAATCCCGCCCCCCCAACCCCAAAGTACAGGAGCCTGTGGTTTCTTCAGGCTCCTGTAGCCCACCCATTCACTCTTCCTCTTCATAGCCCATAACCCCCCACCCCCACCCACCCCCTTATGGCCATTAACAAGGTAAGTTGGCTCCATTCCTTCCCCTTTGCTCATCCGTCAATTTTTATGTGCAAAGGTGCACATGTAAACATGCAAATGCCATTACTGTAAACATGTATGTGCAAAGTGGGCGTTTAAACGTGAGCACCTGGAAGTTTCAAGAAAGATGCAAACAAGAACAACCCACGGCCTTTCTTTTTTTCATTTTTCCAGCATAGTGAACGCTTTGGACCTGAAGGAGCATCTTGACAAACCAGCCAAAAAATTATCTGCGGGAATAACTAGAAAAGTGAGTTTTCCCTTCACCTTATGCGGCCAAGCAAATACTTTTCCTTCAGAATTTATACACTAATATAGGGTTCCTTGTTGATTAATTTATAAGTAAGGAATTTGTTGACTTAATTCTCTAATAACAAAGAGAGACATCTACATAACGTATTTTTCAAACTGTTTTTGATATTGAACTATACTGTATTAGTTTGAATATCCCTGGTTTAATACAGAGTTACACTAATATAGGGGCAATTTGTAAAACTTGTGCCTTGCACATTGGGTGTAAAGTTTGGCACCAAGATGAAATCCCTACTCGGTGTTGCAGCTTCACCCAACCCCTGGACCGGCAATTTAAAAGGGCAGAAGCCTCTCCCGGCCATTTAAATCATTTTAAATATCGCACCCATTGTTCCCGGCCTCCTCTCTGATGTCAACGTTAACCCTAAAATCAAATACGGTGAGTCTGGTTTCTCCTCCGTGTAGGTAAGTTTTGCACTGAGCATGCTGGGGAACCCAACAGTTGTATTTCTAGATGAGCCGTCAACTGGACTGGACCCTAAAGGCCAACAGCAAGTGTGGTAAGAAATGACTTTCACTTAATAGTAATCGGGGCTCAGGTATGTCTATCACTCTACTCGGCAGATATGTAACAAAGCCACATTGAGCCTGCAAATAGGTGGGGAAAATGGGGGATACAAATGCAACAAATAAATAAATTGTAAAACTCATTAAGCGAACCTTATAGAACTGGTCTTCTTTGTTGCACCTACATTTAGGTGCCACTTCATAGAATTGTCCCCATTGTTTTTTTGTTTTTTTGGGGGGGGGGGAGGAATCGCTATGGCAACAAATGTTATTTTCTTAGAAGAAATTACTGTACAACACGTTCCCTTCTAACTGTGAAAATGTTGCCTTTTTTCCGTTCACTGGGTCGGGGATTCAGCAGAGGCAACAATCAGCGGCCCTAGGGATGGGGGAAAGAAGTCCTGCTCGTACCTTTTTCTTCTGTTTAGTGCTTCTGTGTTTGGGAAAAGATGGTGCTTGAAAGGGTAACAACAGGAAGCCTGCTGCTTTTCCTCCAGTGATTTCTCGGTTACAGGAGAGCAATCCGGGCTGCGTTTAAGAACAAGGAGCGAGGAGCCATTCTCACCACCCATTACATGGAGGAGGCTGAGGCGGTGTGTGACCGAGTGGCCATTATGGTCTCTGGAAAGCTCCGGTAAGCTGCGGCACATGATTGTCACATGTCCATCCAGGGCCGCCGAGAGACTGGGCCGGGCCCAGGGCAAGGCCGCCCCCGCCGCCACCCCCCCTCGAGGTCGCCGCTCCCCCCTCCGTCCGCCACTGGGCCGAGCCCCCTGCATTGAAATCACAGCGCCTCTCACCTCCGTGTGAAAGCACTGCAGGCAGCAGGGCAGCAGATTGCCTCCCTTCAGCCCTCCTTGTGTCCCGCCCTCGTGGAAGTTACGTCAGACGAGGGCGGGACACAGGGAGGGAAGAAGGCCCGAAGGGAGGCGATCTGCTGCCCTGCTGCCTGCAGCGCTTTCGCAAGGAGGTGAGAGGCGCTGTGATTTCAATGCAGGGGGCCCGGCCCGGTGGCAGACGGTCGACGACGGAGGGCGGGTGGGACTGCGGCGCCAGGCCCCCCTTGGAGGCCTGGGCCCAGGGAATTTTGTCCCCCCTGCCCCCTCCCTCTCGCTGGCCCTGTGTCCATCCTCTTTCGATGAACAGCAGATCATTAGGAAGAAATGATCACCACACGAGTAGAATAAGAATTAACGTCTGAAATAGTCCATGGCAGCTTCATAAACATGATAAATCTAAAGCAGAAGGTCCCAGTGATTCCACTCAGCAAAGATTTGGTTGACGAGTTTGATATTGTTAATTTACATTATGTAGCACTGATGCTCTGTGAAACTCGTCTATGCAGGTAAGACTGGTGTAGTTGGAGCAGTTTGAACTTTAGAAGCCCTCTGCTGACCACAGCTACAAAATGTAATAGACACGTGGCATTTTATATATTGTGGGGCTTGAAGGGACACAGTAGGTTACTCTGATGTGAAGTAATTTCTTTGTTTTTAACTTTGACGACTATTTCTGACATCATTTATTTACACTTGAGATGTCCAACAGAAATTCAAGTGGTAGATAGAGGCAGAGGCGGAGGAGGCAATGTCAACTTCCCACTGAAATTCCTTGAAGTCAGAGAACTTTTTGAAGAAAGAAAGTGGTTAAGTGGAATTTTGAGGACCCTCTATCACTACTCAGAGATGATTAGCAACGTTGAGATTCAAAGAAAATAACTTCTGTTTTTATCTCATTGAGGCTTTTTCTTCTTCATTCTAACTGCTGGGTGTTAACTTTCAGGTGCATCGGGTCCATTCAGCATCTGAAAAAAAAATTTGGTAAAGGTTATTTGCTGGAAATAAAAGTAAAGGAATCCCAGAAAGTGGATCCCATCCATCAAGAAATTCTGCGGATCTTCCCAGGTGCTGCCCGACAGGAAAGGTACAAAATTACAAAAGCTCATTTAATAACATGACCCCAAATCCTCAAGGAGACCCAAGGGCTTGGCCAGGAGCAGCTACCCCTTCTTCTACCTCTACAGCCCCCTCAAAAGGACTGGCCCCTCTGAAAGAACCTGGTTTTCATCTTGCTTATTCTTTTGGGGCAATAACTCTTAGCCTTTCTAAGACAACCTGTAGCCGAAGGGAAACAGCTGGATGTCTTCCTACTAAAATCATGCAAGTTGGAAGAAAATAGTACATCGAGGCCATTTTAGTTTGAAAAGTTGTAGTTTGTGCATCTCTATGAACATTTGAATGTGGAAGTCTAAGAAACCCATTTTTATAATAATTTATTCTTACAAAGAATGTCAAGCCTCCACTTTGCCAAGTGACTGCTCGCTGGTTCACTTCAGTTCATATTCATAGCCCTTACAAAAGAAAGAGTGACCTATTGGTTCAGTCACAGAAACATGAATCAAGAAGTCTTGACATTCAAGATTGAGTCTCTCCACAGTTGCCAACTATGTGGCTCTGGCAAGCCATATCTCCTCAGTGCCTCCAAGTCTGAGCTTAGGCTTCCAATGACAAAATTTGGGGGGGGGGGGGGAGTTGAAAATTTGGAATAAGCCTGCACATTTTAACTTCAAGAATTCTTTGATTGTGCTTTGTTGTAACAGTGGACCAAACTGTAAGAAAAAATATTTTTTTCCCTCAGGTTCTCCCTGTTGCTGGTCTATAAGATACCAGTAGAAGATGTGACTTCCTTGGCCATGGCATTTCGAATGTTACAGGATGGTAAGACAAAGATGCGTAGCAGAATTGGGGTTCACATTCCCTCACTGTACTGTAGGCATGTACTGGTAGTACTCATTCGGGGTATTAATCATTTCAGCATAACAGATTATATACTGCCTAGTACTTGCAGTCATTCTCATGCAAGCATTATTCTGTAACTATATTTCTAAATTACTAAACCTGTCTCAGTAAATAGTGCATGCTAACACGGTGTAGCAACTTTGGGTCAGTGGAGTAGTGGTGAGCCCTTGTGCCGTTGCCAGGAGTTGGTGACTGGCAGCCGATGTAACCCCCGGTCTTCACCTGGCCAACCGCCGTTCCCCAATAGTTGAGCACTCAAGTTCAGGCAGCCCAAGTCCTGTAGGCGGGACGGGTCCTGAAGGGGATCTGTAGGTGGGACGGTCAGAAGGCAGCGTTAGAAGCAGGCAGGCCACAAGAGTCAGCCGACGAGCAGCAGGGGAAGACAGATACCAGATGAGGGTCAGGTCAGGCAGCAGGCAGAAGAAGTCAGATACCAGGCAAGGGTCAGGTCAGGTAGCAGGCAGAAGAAGTGTCCCTCAGGGAGCGAACCAACATGCAGGAGACCAAGGCATCCGGGGCCATTGCTGAAGTGCTGAGTGAACCACAGAGCCTGTAGAAAAAGGGGAGGCGGAACATCTGATGTCTGCCGAGATGATGTCCTCTGCGTCAAGTGTGGTGACTCCTTAGTTTCTTCTCTGATTATAGTCAGTATTTGCCTGGTACTCCTGGTAGCTGAGGAGTCTGGAAGGCATTTCACTTTGCTGGGCCCCTTGAACTGTGTTCCAAAGTGATAATGGAATCCCCTAGCAGCAACAGTTTTCTGGTATGAGATTCTTTATTAGAGCTTTGAGGGTGTCTTTTCTCTTAGAACGCCTTCTTTGCTTTTTGTTCCACCTCAGTTCTATTTTCTGGAGCATCACAGGGCTGTAATGGAGCAAAAGAATTCTGTAGGGGCAACAATTGTGAGGGTGGATGCTTTTGTGTCACATGTCGTAGTCTACCTGAGCCTACAGTGAGCCATTTATTCTTAGTTGGTTTTATTCTTTGAG
Organism: Microcaecilia unicolor; assembly: GCF_901765095.1. Taxonomy (NCBI): domain Eukaryota; kingdom Metazoa; phylum Chordata; class Amphibia; order Gymnophiona; family Siphonopidae; genus Microcaecilia; species Microcaecilia unicolor. The sequence continues at coordinate 41,766 of NW_021963090.1, read as the reverse complement.
GCAGTGGTGAGTAGAGAGGTGTGGTAGCCGTGTTAGTCCACTTAAAGGTTATCAATAGAAATCAAACAAAATAAAACATGGAAAAGAAAATAAGTTGATACCTTTTTTTATTGGACATAACTTAATACATTTCTTGATTAGCTTTCGAAGGTTGCCCTTCTTCCTCAGATCGGAAATAAGCAAATGTGCTAGCTGACAGTGTATATAAGTGAAAACATTCAAGCATTACTATGACAGTAAAATAGATACCATTGGAGATTCTACATGGAATGTTGCTATTCCACTAGCAACATTCCATGTAGAAGGCTGCGCAGGCTTCTGTTTCTGTGAGTCTGACGTCCTGCACGTACGTGCAGGACGTCAGACTCACAGAAGCAGAAGCCTGCGCTGCTACATTGGTGATCTACAAGGGCCGACTTCTACATGGAATGTTGCTAGTGGAATAGCAACATTCCATGTAGAATCTATAGAAATCAAATAAAATAAAACATGGAAAAGAAAATAAGATGATACCTTTTTTATTGGACATAACTTAATACATTTCTTGATTAGCTTTCGAAGGTTGCCCTTCTTCCTCAGACCGGAAATAAGAAAATGTGTTAGCAGATAGTATATATAAGAGAAACATCAAAGCATTACTTTGACTGTCTGACAGAGTGGGAGGGTGGAGGTATGCATGGGGACATCAAAGCATTTCATTGATAGTCTAACAGGATGGGTTTGGGTAGTTGAGAGGTGATAAACAGAGAAATTCAACTTTATGGTTTGTAATGGGCTAGAAAACCCAGATCCTTGTTAAGTCCTGTCTGTTGGGTGTCAAAATATTCAATTATTCTGACTTCAAAGGTCTTACGTTCCTGTATTGTTTTAAAGTTACCTTTCAGGATTCTTACTGTGAAATCACTGGTGCAGTGGTGAGAAATCGGTATGATTCTGTGCAGTGATATTAGCTGTTTTAATTGCATCCAATTCCTGCTTTAGTTTGCTGAGCTCCTGTTTTTCACTAGCAAGCTGAAGACAGATAAGACAAGGCTTAAGTTTCCAGATGGTGTGCTTTGGAACTAAAGCACCACAATTATTACACAGAATAAAAGTCATTTTGATTGGTTGGAACGGGTATGAACAGTTATACTAGGATTGGGTCAACAGTCTGAATGATTGCCTATCTATGACTGAGGAGTAATGTTAATGATTTTTGGGTGTCTATATATGAGTAGAACACCCTGGGGAGGGTGGGTGGGAGTATAAGTCCCAATGAGTCGGCCAATTCCTCTAGCAAAAAAAAATTTCTCTAGGAGGGGCCAGAAGTGACACAGTTTGATAAGAAACATGTTTGATGGACTCCTCCTGATGCAGACAATGAAATAAGGGGGGGGTCCCTTGTCGAGGAATGATGACTGATCTGTGTTACAGTGAGCTGGGAATACTCTAAATGTTTATTTAAATGGACACTGTCCACAACACAGAAGAAACCAGTCTTCGCAGAAAAACAACAATTGCCAAAAACAGCGAAGATCTTCTCTGTTTTTGGCAATTGTTGTTCTTCTGCGAAGACTGGTTTCTTCTGTGTTGTGGACAGTGTTGATTGAAGAACGACCATGTCCTTTGATCCATGGGCTAATGTGTTGAGTTTTAATGAGGAAAGGTTACAGAGACTTTTACAAGAAGAAAATTTTTTAGACAATGGTGATACATCAAATTTACAGAGTTTGGAGGAGAAATGGATGGAAACTATTCACCTCGACAAGAATATAATACAGAATGATTTACATCATCTCACCATCCTACAATACCTCCGTATTCAACACATTCCCAGGGGATTACGGATTGTGTCATCTTCGCTGTTTTTGGCAATTATTTAAACGGACAAACGTCATGATTGATTTGGGACTTGGGTTTTGATACGTTAAGTCTATTTTTCAATTTTTCATTGTTCTCTGTATTTAGTTACATATTTTTCAGTGATTAGATGATATTAACTGAATGGAATATTGCTTGAGCTATATTTTCATAATCGTAGGATTGCTCTGCTTTTGGCTACAATACGTTTCTCTCCCTATTGGGAGTTGTTTTCTAGTGCGGCTTTTTTCGGAGCATCTTAGGAAACCCATGATAAAAAGCTTGAGTATCGGAAGACCATCTTGATAGGCTTCCCTGGCAGTTGAGGTTTCGTTTGTTAATTTGTATCAATAAGCTTGCAAATCCTCTGTCGTTACTATCTTGAGCAAAAATAGATTGTGCTGGTTACAGTTTGATAAGACTATCAAATTCAGTTTGATACAACAAATTTAGCTAGAAACTGACTTTTCTCCTTTAAATCTAGGTATAGCCAATAATTATAGCAGATTAATCATTGTAAATGCCAATTAAACCAGTTGTAAGACTAAAGCTGCTTTTTTTTATCTAGGACTGGCAATGGAAAATAAACCTGGCAGACATGTCCACAATACAGCAGGCCACAGTTAGGGGCCCTTTTACTACGTCACGTAGGCGCCTACGCATACCCAACGCGCAACCAATTTGGAATTACCGCCCGGCCTCTGCATGACCTGGACAGTAATTTCATTTTTTACGCACGTCCAGTACACGCGTCGGAAAAGTTCTGGTACCTGGTGCTAACCGGGCGGTAATCAGCAGTGTACGCGCGCTGATGATTACCACCCGGTTAATGCGTGGGACCTTACCGCTAAGTCAATGGGTGGCGGTAAGGTCTCAGGCCTAGAATGGACACGTGCCAATTTTTATTTTGCCGCACATCCATTTTGGGCCAAAAAAAGGGCCTTTTTTTTGCAGGTGCACTGAAAAATGGACCTGCGTGCGTCCAATACACGTGTCTACACCAGCACAGGCCATTTTTCATCGCACCTTAGTAAAAAGGACCCCTTAGAGTGCTACAGCAAGAGTTAGCAATGCCCTCATCCTCCCCGTCTCCTCAGCCCGCAATCTCGGAGTCATCTTCGACTCCTCCCTCTCCTTCTCTGCCCATATCCAACAGACAGCTAAGACCTGTCGCTTCTTCCTCTATAATATTAGCAAAATTCGCCCATTCCTCTCTGAACAGACTACCCGAACCCTCGTCCACTCGCTCGTTACCTCTCGTCTTGACTATTGCAACCTTCTCCTCGCTGGCCTCCCGCTTAGCCACCTATCCCTCCTTCAATCTGTCCAAAATTCCGCCGCACGTCTTATCTACCGCGTGAACCGATACTCTCATATCACCCCTCTCCTCAAGTCGGTTCACTGGCTCCCGATCCGTTACCGTATACAGTTCAAGCTTCTCCTATTGACCTTCAAGTGCACTCAATCTGCAGCCCCCCATTACCTCTCTACCCTCCTCTCCCCGTATGTTCCCACCCGTAACCTCCGCTCTCAGGACAAATCACTCCTATCCGTAGCCTTCTCTACCACCGCTAACTCCAGACTCCGCCCCTTCTGCCTCGCATCACCTTATGCCTGGAACAGACTCCCCGAGCCCATACGCCATGCGCCCTCCCTGCCTATCTTCAAGTCCTTACTCAAAGCCCATCTCTTCTCCCTTGCTTTTGGCGCCTAACCACCTTCCCCATTCATGATACCTACACTGACTACATAGCTTGTTACCTTTAGATTGTAAGCTCTCTTGAGCAGGGACCATCCTTCCCCATGTTAAACTTGTACAGCGCTGCGTAACCCTGGCAGCGCTATAGAAATGCTAAGTAGTAGTAGTAGTAGGGAAGGACAAGACACAGTTTGAAAAGCCTATCCTCTCTACTATCAGAGCTAGGCAGAAAGGGAGGGAAAGGGTTTTTGTTGTTGTTGTTGTTGTTATTGTTGTTTTGGTCTTTTGGGGGTCTGAGTTAGAAGACAGAGAAATAACACCATAATACAGATTCACAGGACAAATTAATTAAGCAATAACAATAGAGAATAGGTAGCTAAACCTGTAGCCAGAAAGTTGAGAAATTAAGAATAAAATATCAGAAAACACTTAGCAGAAGTTTGGTTGAGGTCCAGCACATGGAATGTTACAAAGCAATCTGTGTTAGAGAGTTGCACGGGAACATAAATCTAACTCATCCAGTGGCATATCCACAGGTGGGCCTGAGTGGGCCAGGGCCCACGCACTTAGGGCTCAGGCCCACCCAACAGTAGCAGACATTTAGCAGTAGCTGGTGAGGATCCCAAGCTCTGCCAGCTGAAGACTTCCCCCTGATGGTAACAAAAACGTTACTGTCCACAGTACTGGCACCTGTGCATGCTCAGTTTTCAGCGTATTCGTGCTGCAGATTGCCAAGGTGGAAAGAAGCGTTTTCCCGCCAGCTGTTTTGGTGGTGGGGGGGGGGGGGGAAGAACACTTGGTGCCCACCCAATTCTTGCCTAGGCCCACCCAAAATCTGTTGTCTGGCTACGCCCCTGATTACTCATCCCTGCCGGAATCTAACCTGTTCTCTTCTGTCCCCTTGGGGAATCTAACCCATCCCCGCCCGTCTCCACTGCAAGGGGGTGGCCTAAATTTACCTGCTTATTTTATGTGGGCCCTGGCTGAATATCAGGCTGGGACCTGCATTTTAAAAAGTGTACCTTGCGAGAGGTTGCGGCAGCCATTTTCGGAAAGCTGCCGCTAGGGGCAGAAGCGAGAAAATTTTGCTCCTGCCCCCAACACCCCACTGGACCACCAAAGAGGTCAGATAAGCCCCAGGGGGAGGGTGCTATCCTCAGGGCCGCCGAGAGACTGTGCCGGGCCCGGGGCAAGGCTGCCACCGGGCCCCCCCCCCCCCCCCCCCCCGAGGTCGCTTCCCTTTGGGCCTCCTTCCCTCCCTGTGTCCCACCCTCACGGAAGTTACATCAGATGAAAGCGGGACATAGGGAGGGAAGGAGGCCTTAAGGGAGGCGATCTGCTGCCTGCATCGCTTTCACACGGAGATGAGAGGCCCTGTGATTTCAATGCAGGGGGCCCGGCCCAGACGGTTGACGACGGAGGGTGGGGGCGGGTGGGACTGGGGCGCCGGGCCCCCTTGGAGGCCCAGGGCCAAGGAATTTTGTCCCCCCTGCCCCCTCTCTCGGCGGCCCTAGCTATCCTGACCGGGAGGTGGGGGTGGGGTGGACTGGAGCTACCCGGGGAAGGCGGTACACAGCGGAGCTGCCCGGGGGGGGGGGGGGGGGTGAGGGCGATGTTGTTGGGCCGTGCTACCGTGGGAGGGAGAAAATACACTTTTTTTTTATTTGGAGGTTCCCGGCCCAGTATTCAGTTGGGGCTCGTATAACTTTCTTACGTGGGCTCGGCTGAATATCGGCCGGGTCCGCATGAGCTCCAGCGGCCTTCCCGCCCAAAATTCTGCCCTGATATTCAGTGCCGGTGCCCAAACATGGCCTGGCACTGAATATTGGGGCATAATTTAGCCGGCGACGATGTGTTTAAAAAAAAACACTGACCGCCACTGGCTGTATATTGGGAGTTAATTGTTTCCAACATAGAGTACTTTCCACTGAAGAATAATAAAATGAGAAAAGGACCTGAGAAATGCAGACCTATAGCTCAACAGCGTTCTGGTTGAATATATAGGCCCCAGTCCTCAAAACCCCCTTTCCGTGCATTCTACTGTAGCAAAACTATATATAACAACGTCACTAATAATGATCAGTTTTCAAAGATCACTTATCTATTTTTCCCCCATAAAATACTCGGCGGAGGCCTTCATTTTTCTGTTCATTTTGCTTTCCACTATTTCCTTCAGATGCGGAGTTTGCATTCATTATAAGTGACTAACAAACCTTTAAGAGAGATGGAATTAATGTTTCTATAGTCATTGTTCCGTTATAATCCTTCTTGCATTTTTATATAAGTTTTGATACATAGTAACATAGTAGATGACGGCAGAAAAAGACCTGCACGGTCCACCCAGTCTGCCCAACAAGATAAACTCACATGTGTCATTTTTTGTGTATACCTTACCTTGATTTGTACCTGTCTTTTTCAGGGCACAGACTGTATAAGTCTGCCCAGCACTATCCCCACCTCCCAACCACCCGCCCCGCCACCCACCACCGGCTCTGGCATAGACCGTATAAGTCTGCCCAGCACTATCCCCACCTCCCAACCACCAGCCCTGCCTCCCACCGCCGGCTAAGCTTCTGGAGATCCCTTCCTTCTGAGAAGGATTCCTTTATGTTTATCCCACGCATGTTTGAATTCCGTTACCGTTTTCCTCTCCACCACCTCCCGCGGGAGGGCATTCATTTTTCGTGTAAAAGCCTGCCTTTGAGGCAGTGGCGTACCAAGGAGGGGTGGTGGGGCGGTCCGCCCCAGGTGTCAGCGGGTGGGGGGTGCTCCGCGAGAGCCGACAGCTTTTTTTTTTAATCCTTGCAGCGATCGCCGATGCAGGCAGCGCCTCGCGTCTGCCCTGCATGAACTGAAAAGAGAAAATCGCTTTGCTGGCGTCGGGCCTTCCCTCGCTTGTTGTCCTGCCCTCGAGGAAATAGGAAGTTACCTCAAAAGAGGGCGGGACAACAAGCGAGGGAAGGCCCGACGCCAGCAAAGCGATTTTCTCTTTTCAGTTCATGCAGGGCAGACGCAAGGCGCTGCCTGCATCGCTGCACGGATTTAAAAAAAAAAAGCAGGGTGGTGACTTTAGGGTGAAGAGGGCTCAGGGCTCTCGATGGAGGGTGGGCTCAGATGGGAGGGGGGGGGCTCAGAGGGGAGAAGGGGATTGGTGAGGGTGCTTAGAGGGGAGAAGGGGACTGGGGAGGGTGAGGGTGCTCAGAGGGAAGAAGGGGATTGGGGAAGGTGGGGGTGCTCATAGAGGAGAAGGGGATTGGGGAGGATGAGGGTGCTCAGAGGGGAGAAGGGGATTGGGGAGGGTGGGGGTGCTCATAGGGGAGAAGGGGATTGGGGAGGGTGCTTAGAGGGGAGAAGGGGATTGGGGAGGGTGAGGGTGCTCAGAGGGAAGAAGGGGATTGGGGAGGGTGAGGGTGCTCAGAGGGGAGAAGGGTATTGGGGAGGGTGCTCAGAGGGGAGAAGGGGATTGGGGAGGGTGCTTAGAGGGGAGAAGGGGATTGGGGAGGGGTGAGGGTGCTCAGAGGGAAGAAGGGGATTGGGGAGGGTGGGGGTAGTCATAGGGGAGAAGGGGACTGGGGAGGGTGGGGGTGCTCATAGGGGAGAAGGGGATTGGGGAGGGTGGGGGAGCTCAGAGGGGAGAAGGGGATTGGTGAGGGTGCTTAGAGGGGAGAAGGGGACTGGGGAGGGTGAGGGTGCTCAGAGGGAAGAAGGGGATTGGGGAAGGTGGGGGTGCTCATAGAGGAGAAGGGGATTGGGGAGGATGAGGGTGCTCAGAGGGGAGAAGGGGATTGGGGAGGGTGGGGGTGCTCATAGGGGAGAAGGGGATTGGGGAGGGTGCTTAGAGGGGAGAAGGGGATTGGGGAGGGTGAGGGTGCTCAGAGGGAAGAAGGGGATTGGGGAGGGTGAGGGTGCTCAGAGGGGAGAAGGGTATTGGGGAGGGTGCTCAGAGGGGAGAAGGGGATTGGGGAGGGTGCTTAGAGGGGAGAAGGGGATTGGGGAGGGGTGAGGGTGCTCAGAGGGAAGAAGGGGATTGGGGAGGGTGGGGGTAGTCATAGGGGAGAAGGGGACTGGGGAGGGTGGGGGTGCTCATAGGGGAGAAGGGGATTGGGGAGGGTGGGGGAGCTCAGAGGGGAGAAGGGGACTGGGGAGGGTTCTGCTCAGATGGGAGAAGGGGTCTGGGGTCTGACAAGGGGGCAGGAGGGAAAATGGGTCCATGCCTGGGGCAGGTGGGAGAATGGGTCTGGGGCTGAAAAGGGGGGATGCAAGGCATGTGGTGGATGAAGGGGGCTGGAACTGGGGGCTGAAAAGGAGGGTATTTTGGATAAGGGGGCTAGTACTGGAACTGGGGGCTGAAATGGGGCAGGGGCTGAAACTGGGGGCTTTAAAGGGGACAGGGAGAACTGGCTGGGGCTGAAGCTCGGGACTGATGGGAGAAAAGGGCTGGGGACTGGTGGGATAGTGGGGCTGAAAAGGGGGGCAGATGGGAGATGTGGGCTGGGGCTGGAACTAGGGGCAGGTGGAATAAGGGGGCTGAAAAGAGGGGGCAGAGAGAGAGGGGACAGACCCTGGATGGAAGTGGGGAGCGTGAGGGAGGGCAGACCTTGGATGGATGGGAGAGGGAGGGCAGATGGATTGAAGGGACAGAGAGAAAGGCAGATGGTGGGTGGAAGGGGGAGAGAGAAAGAGGGCAGACTGGGGTAAATGGTGGATGGAAGGAGCAGAGATAGAGGGCAGATGTGGATGGAAGGGAGAGAGAGGGCAGCCAGTGGATGGAAGGGGCAGAGAGAGAGGGCAGACACTGGATGGAAGGGACAATAGAGAGGGCAGACACTGGATGGCAGAGAGAGAGCGAAGACAGATGCTGGATGGAAGGAAGACAGTGAAAAGAAGATGAGGAAAGCAGAAACCAGAGACAACAAACTGTAAATATATATTTTAATTATTTTGCTTTAGGATATAGTATTGTAGCTGTGTTAATAAATGTTTATAAATAGAACATGTAAATAAGGTAATCTTTTTATTGGACTAATTTTAATATATTTTGACTTAACTTTCAGAGAACAAAACCCCCTTCCTCAGATCAGGATAGGATACTGTAACAGCACTATACTGTATTGACCTGAGGAAGGAGATTTTGGCCTCTGAAAGCTAAATGTATTAGTCCAATAAAATGATATTATTTGTTTTATTTCTATTTGTTAATTTGTAAAGTGGTGATTGGTATTTGTTAGTTTTTTCAAATTTACATCTGCTGTCTTTATATTTTGCACAGTACTAGGGGACATTTTCTGTTTCTGTGGTGTTGCATTGTATGCAGAGTCTGGCATCTTGGGGGTTCAGTTTAATTTTTGTCTAAATAGAAAGTTTATGATTACTTATTCTATAGTGGATTAGGGTGTATCTGTGTTTGTGAAAAAGACATGGCTTTCAGTTGGCATTGACTGTGCAGGATCGACGATCTGTACTAATCTGTCTGTTTTCGTTTTACAATAGGTGAATTGATGTTCTAGTGCTCACTGTAGTGTTTAAGATGCTTTCCTTTTCCTTGTGTGACTCGTAGAAATGACTGCTTATGGTATGGTAGAATCACTCTATAGGTCCTGAATGTTTTGTATTCTCGGTATGCCTAGTACTGGATTTGGGGGGGGGGGGGGGGGTGTTAAAAAATGACCGGCCCCGGGTGTCAACTACCCTAGGTACGCCACTGCTTTGAGGTTGCTCCTCATTCTGGAAATCACACAGAGACCCAGATTCTAGTATGACACGATGATGAGGCCCTTAAGATCCGAAGAGATCACCAGCCCTGAGCTGCCTGGGAAGCAGTGGCTGGAAGGAACAGGATTTCATTCCCTTCTTTCAGCCAATCTCAGTTTACGAGCTGCAACCATAGGAAAAGGTTTGGGGAAGAGGGAAGAAGAAAAGATGTGAGGAAAGACTGGGAGCCACCTTATCATCTGTTCATTTCTTTACAGCAAAACGCAGGTTTAACCTAGAAGAATACAGCTTTTCCCAGTCCACGCTGCAACAGGTACAGTGCGTTACTTCACAAGTGTATAAGTACAGAAACGTTTATGTGGAAGAAAGAGCAACTAATTATGGGACCGTTTTTAGTAAAGGGTCACAGTGCGGCAATCCAGAACTACCACTGGGCCAACACGCAGCCCATTTCGGGCACTAGCGGAAATATTGAAAAAAAATATTTCTGTAGAGGGTTACCCAGTGGTTATCGGGCAGCGTCGTGTGCTGCCAGGTCACCACTGGGTTAGCATGCGAGCCCTTACTGTAAGTGCAACCCCCTCCCCCAAAATGGCAGTGTGCAAACTTACCGCACAGCCATTTTATTTTTGGTTAATTTCACCCACTGCAGTAAAAAGGGCCCTGGTTCATGGCAAAAATGGCCATTTCCGCTAGTGCAGGACCCCATTTACCGCAGCTTAGTAAAAGGGCCCCTATTGAACATGGATAACAGTCACTTGCAATTTATATGTTTGATGATTGACTTTGATAAATAAATCTAACTCAGAATTTCAGAAATGCATCCCTACTTCAGCACTGAATAAATCCAAGGACTTTCTCCCCTGTAGTCACTGGATAGACATTTATTTTCTCGTATTTTAGCTGTACTTGAGTGTGAACGTTTGGCCTATTAATGGACTTTACGCCTTTTCTCTGGCAGGTCTTCCTAGAACTCACAAAAGAACAGGAGAGAGATGATTTTGACCTGGCTTTGGATACGACATTTGACTGGAAACAGCTTCAGCAAGAAGACATTTAAAACCTGGACGTCCTCTATTTGAGAATTATTAAACACCAGTATCTATCAGAAACAGTTGCAATTATCATAATACGACGAACTGTGTAACCTGAATTTAAACAAATTATGTCAACTCAAGCTATTTTTAATATATAAAGGTACTTACTGAATCACATGTTCTTAAGGAAATAGAACTTCAAAATAATATTCTTTGTACATGTTAATTACATTGTATTATACTATTCAATGTTTTGTATATATTAATGAAAATTAATAAAACTCATTGAACTAAAAAATGTATGAATATATATTTTTTCTCTACTTCAGAATGAAATTCTACAAATAAAGTAGCACATTTGGTAATTAAGTCCTAAAATGATTCCAAAAATCGGGATAGATCTAGAATATCAGCAGAGATTATCTGATCTAAACCACCCTCTTCTTAGAACACACTAGAGCTTCTTTTAATATAAAATATATGGAGGGGCATTTTTTGATATGACGCCAAAGTCCGACTTTGGAAGTTTTGCACAAAATGTCCGAAATCCGAATAGGGAAGAAGGTCATTTGTGAAAAAGGAAAACGTCTTGTCTTTTTTTTTTTTTTTTCGAAACTACTATTTTGAAGAAGGTTTTGTGCTTTGGACATAAGCGGTCGGTGGCCCAACTGTTTGGGGAGGCTAAAGGGGGCGGAGCTTACCTCCATACTCTCTGTGGCAGCGACATCAATGAAGAAAAAGGCACTACAGGCTCGCCTCCAGCTTCTCCCTTCTCTCTTCGCACAGTGTCCCGCCCTCACGGAAACAGGAAATGCATCATCGCAGAAGGCAGGACATTGTGTGAAGAGAGAAGGGAGAAGCTGGAGGCGAGCCTGTAGTGCCTTTTTCTTCATTGACGTCGCTGCCACGGGAAGTAAAAGGTTAAAACGCATGTGCGGGGGGGGGGGGGGCGGGCTGCATCAGCCAAGGGAAGTGCACGATTGGGCTAAGCCTCTTATACGGGGCGCCTATGGCTTTGGACATTTTGGCCCCGATATTCAGACCGCAGGATATAGCCAGGCTGTCTCCTGCGGTGGGCGCTAAACCCAGATATTCAGTGCTGGTCCATTTCCGGTGACCAGCACTGAGTATCCGGTTTAATTTTGGCCGGTCCGACTTTAACCGGCCACGCTGATATTCAGCGCTGCACGCTTAAAGTGAGACCGTCCAAAGTTGTTCCACCCAAACTTGGCCGCTCTCACTTTAAAATTCAACAGATAGCCGGTTATATCGCCCGATGTAACCAGCTATCTTTCAGCCACTAGGTGGCGATATTCAGTGCCGGAGAGCCAGCTGTGTGGCACTGAACATTGTTAGACAGCCACTTAAGTGTCATTTTAGCCAGGGGCGTATCTGGAATCCGGCGGTAGGGGGGGCCAGAGCCAGAGAGGGGGGGCACATTTTTGCCTCCCCCCCCCCCCCCGCCGCCGCCGCCTCTCTCCACCCCCTCCCCGCCGTCAACCCTCCCCCGCTGCTTACTTTTGCTGGCGGGGTCCGACCCGCAATCTCCATATTTCGGCTTCCTCCGTGGCCATGTGCTTCCAGGAAGTAACGCTGCAGCGCTGATTCGTTGAATCTAGTTCGGCGTCTGACGTGCTGGGACGTCAGACGCCGAACTGGATTCAACGAATCAGCGCTGCAGCGTTACTTCCTGGAAGCACATGGCCACGGAGGAAGCCGAAATATGGAGATTGCGGGTCGGACCCCGCCAGCAAAAGTAAGCAGCGGGGGAGGGTTGACGGCGGGGAGGGGGGCCAGGGCGAAATCTGCGGGGGCCCAGGCCCCTGTGGCCCCACGCAGATACGCCCCTGATTTTAGCAGCCATTTTCCTTTGAATATCGAGGGAGGGGGATTTTGCTCCATTTTCGAAAAGAAAAAAAAAAGTGCAAAACGTAGAGAATCATACCATTGGGATGTAGGAGGAACCAGCATTTTTAGTAGATTGGTCCCCCAGACGTCCCAGGAGAGCAATGGGACACCCTAGAGGGCACTTCTATGCACTTAATAAAAATGCTCCCCTATACACATCTCACCTTTGCTCCCTTATCTTGTCCCCTGAGCTCTCCAACGCCCACCCAAAACACACTGACCCCCACTGTACACCACTACAATTGCCCTTATGGGTGAAGGGGGAACCTATATCTGGGTACAGTAGGGTTTTGGTGACTTTGGGAGGGGTTACTGTTTCCACCACAAGTGCGACTGCACCTCGAATATTGCGTTCAATTCTGGTCGCCGCATCTCAAAAAAGATATAGTGGAATTAGAAAAGGTGCAGAGAAGGGCGATGAAAATGATAAAGGGGGATGACTTCCCTATGAGGAAAGACTAAAGCGGCTAGGGCTCTTCAGCTTGGAGAAAAGGCGGCTGAGGGGAGATATGATAGAGGTCTATAAAATAATGAATGGGGTGGATGTGAAGCATCTGTTTACGATTTCCAAAAGTACTAGGACTAGAGGGCATGCGATGAAGCTGCAATATAGGAAATTTAAAACGAATCGGAGAAAATGTTTCTTCACTCAACGTGTAATTAAACTCTGGAATTCGTTGCCAGAGTATGTGGTAAAGGCGGTTAGCTTAGCGGAGTTTTTAAAAAGTTTGGACGGCTTCCTAAAGGAAAAGTCCATAGACTGTTATTAAATGGACTTGAGGAAAATCCACTATTTCTGGGATAAGCAGCATAAAATGTTTTGTACTTTTTTGGGATCTTGCCGGGTATTTGTGACCTGGATTGGCCACTTTTGGAAACAGGATGCTGGGCTCAATGGACCTTTGGTCTTTCCCAGTATGGCAATACTTATGTACTTATGTGACAGGTAGAGGGAGATCTGGGCCTGAGTCCTCCACTCCACTACTCCAGGGACCTGCATGCTGCTCTATTAGACCTGACTTTAACATCGACCTGACTTTTAACATCTGAGGCTGTCATAAAGGCTGGTAAGTCATATTCACATTTTGGGGGGGGGGGGTGGAAGGGGGTCAGTGACCACTGGGGGGTATTGGAGGGGGTCACCCCTGATCCCCTCCAGTGGTCATCTGGTCATTATGGGCACCTTTTTGTGCCTTATTCATTCTGAAAACAGGAGGTCTAGACTAAAACGATGAAGTTTTAGCTCTAAATGTTTTGATTTTGTTCCATTATGGCTGTAAAACATCTAAGTGTTAGGTACGTCCTAATCCCACCTTTGAAACGCTCCCAACCCTCCCCCTTCCGATTTAGATGCACTGCAGATGAATTGCACAGATAAACATCTGCGAAAGCCTCCAAAATGGTGCTTTATGACACTTTTTGGACTTTTCTCTCTTTGGAAAATGAAGCCCCATTGTCAATTGTTAATAACTCAGCCTGGGGATATTGTAAACTTTCACAAGTTCAAGCAGAGCCAAATAATGAGTCATTGGGAAAGTCGGTTATCTGAGGTTTCTAATTCTAAAATGATTCTCCTTTCATTCCAACTGAGAATTGCGCCAAGCAACTCTCTTTAACCGCAGAAACAGCTGTTGAATGCATAGTGGCAAAAGCTGTTTCAGGTTTGGGTGACCGTTTTTTCAATATCGGAAAGACTTTTCTCATGTTCAGAAAGCTGAGCAGCTCCCTTCTTGAGAGAATTTGCGTAATAGGGGAATAGTCGCCCGGAATGCTCAGTCCTTTTAACTACTAGCCATATATCTTGTAAGGAGATCGATTTATCTTTAGAAGTAGTTCCCTCTTCGTTAGCCAAATCAGAAACCATGTGGACCATAGTGGGTATTTATTTATTTGTAACACTTACACCCCGCGCTTTCCCACTTATTAGCAGGTTCAATGCGGCTTACATAGTATAACAGGTTTACAGAGTAACATAGAATGGATGACAGCTGTAATATAGTGTATAATGAGGTGGACAATTAGATGTGGGTAAGTAAGATGGGCAAGGGAGGTGGTAGAGGTAGGGAAGTGGGAGGAGGGTGTGTATTGGGATAGTGTGTTGTTAATTAAGGAAGAATTGTATAGTTTCCCGTCTCACCAGCAGGTAACCTTGGGGTCATCTTCGACTCCTCCCTCTCCTTCGCTTCACATATTCAACAGACTGCTAAAACCTGTCGTTTCTTTCTCTATAATATCAGCAAAATTCGCCCTTTCCTTTCTGAGCACACCACCAGAACCCTCATCCACGCTCTTATCACCTCTCGCTTAGACTGTTGCAACTTGCTTCTCACAGGTCTCCCACTTAGCCATCTCTCTCCTCTTCAATCTGTTCAAAATTCTGCTGCACGACTAATATTCCGCCGGTGTCGTTATGCTCATATTAGCCCTCTCCTCAAGTCACTTCATTGGCTTCCTATCCGTTTCCGCATTCAGTTCAAACTCCTCTTACTGACTTACAAATGCATTCACTCTGCAGCTCCTCAGTACCTCTCCACTCTCATCTCTCCCTACACTCCTCCCCGGGAACTCCGCTCACTGGGTAAATCTCTCTTATCTGCACCCTTCTCCTCCACCGCTAACTCCAGACTCCGTTCCTTCTATCTTGCTGCACCGTATGCCTGGAATAAACTTCCTGAGCCAGTACGCCAAGCCTCATCTCTGGCCATCTTCAAATCTAGGCTAAAAACCCACCTCTTCGATGCTGCTTTTAACTCCTAAACCTAAACCTTCAACTGTCCCCTATCCCTGATATGTCCTGTCTGTCCTAACCCTTATCCCTTACTTGTCCTGTCTGTATGTCATAATTAGATTGTAAGCTCTATTGAGCAGGGACTGTCTCTCCATGTTCAATTGTGAAGCGCTGCGTACGTCCGGTAGCGCTATAGAAATGATAAGTAGTAGTAGTAGGAAGAGGGATGAAATTTAGGAAGGATTAAATAGGGAAGTATATTTCAGGTTCTGTCTTATAATCTTATAGGTAGCTCCTCCCTTAACCTCATCTGTAAGTCCCGAAGCTCCACCCATTGCAATATTTAAATCTGTAGAGGAGGTTTAAGTTCCTTCTGCCTGAGTACTACCTCCTTTAAGGAAAGTTTTACCGGGTTAAGGAGGCAGAGTACGTTCAATGGAGGAAAAGGAAGCAGCACTTGGGGATGAGGTACACACAGTTCCAGATGTTACTGTTGAAGAGAGTGAGTGCATTCACGTGCTGATCCATTGGATTGCATATAGACGGCGCAACTGACTTTCCTCCACCGGAGCCTTGAACTTTCCTTTTCTTTCCCATATTGGTTGAAAATAATCTCCTGCTCCTTGCTCCTTCAGGTTCCAAAGGGGCATGGCTAGCCCCTTTGGTCACACCCCTTCAGGCATGTACCCATGGGCCACATTCCACAGCAGGGGCTTGGTTTAGAAAGCTTGAAGCCCCCAGCGATGTCACCGCATGGGTGGCTGCAACAGTGCCCGTCCCTTTGTTGGCCTGCTGGTATTGCGGCTGGGCAGCACCACAACACCAGGACTTCACAGCAGCGCAGGTCCTCATATAGCACGCCGGTCCTCACCACACCATCAGCGCCACAACTGTGACTTCACAGCAGGTCTGCAGCACCACAACACTGGTAAAAAAAAAAAAAACAACAGAGAGGGTCACAAAAAAAAGCGAGAGGGTCACCGGCGGGTGGGAACTGTCTGGGGTGGGAAGTCTTGGTTGTGAATTGTCCCCCTACAGTGGGAATTATCCAGGAGGGAATCGCCCTAGTTGAGAACTGTCCCAGGGGGAATTGGTGGGTGGGAACTGTCTGGCTGGATCCCTTGCCAGGTACATGTGAGTTGTTACCTGGATTGGCCACTGTTGGAATCAGGATGCAGGGCTTGATGGGCCTTCGGTCTGTCCCAGTATGGTAACACTTATGTACTTATGTGCTTGGGATTCTGAATGGAATCTTGCTACTCTTTGGGGATCTACATGGAATGTTGCTACACTTTGAAATTCTGCTTGGAATCTTGTTATTCTTTAGAATTCTAGAATCTTGCTACTCTTTGGGGTTCTACATGGAATGTTGCTACTCTTTGGGTTTATGCCAGGTACTTGTGACCTGGATTGGCCACTGTTGGAAACAGGATGCTGGGCTTGATGGACCTTCGGTCTGTCCCAGTATGGCAATACTTATGTACTTCAGGGGCATAGCTACGAGGGGCCACGGGGGCCTGGGCCCCCGCAAATTTTGTCCGAGCCCCTGGTTTGGCTGGCGGGGGTCCCCAACCCCCGCTAACCGAAGCCTTCTTCAGCGTGGTCTCCGGCGCAGCCACGTTCGCTGCCTGCCCCCTGCTCTTCTTTCTTCTTGCTCCTCTTGTGCACTGGAGGAGCAAGAAGAAAGAAGAGCAGGGGGCAGGCAGCGAACGCGGCTGCGCCAGAGACCACGCTGAAGAAGGCTTCGGCTGGCGGGGGTTTGGGACCCCCACCAGCAAAGGTATTTGTTTGTGAGGAGGCGAGGCGGTGTGGGGGCGAGGAGGCGAGGCGTGACGGTGGGGGGTGGGGCAACACTCAAAATGTGCTCCCAACCTCGGGCTCTGGCCCCCTCCCACTGTGAGGTCTGGCTACGCCCCTGTACTTATGTCATCTGGCCATTTAGGGCACGTTTTTATTACTTAGTCACCTACTGAAATAGGTCTAGACCAAAACTTTTAGCCCTGGACATTTTTGCCAGCCTGTATGCCAGCCTCAAATGTCATACCCAGCTCCCTAACAGCAGTATGCAGGTCCCTGGAACAGTTTTTGTTGATTGCAGTGGACTTCAACCAGGCGGACCCAGGCCCATCCCCCCCTACCTCTTACACTTGTGATGGTAAGTGTTGAGCTCTCCAAACCCCCCCCCCCCCAAAACCCACTCTACCCACATGTAAGTGTCCCCCTTCACCCATAAGGACTATGGTAGTTGTGTAGAGTTGTGGGGAGTGGGTTTTGGGGGGGATTTGGGGGGCTCAGCACCCAAGGTAAGGGAGCTATGCACCTGGGAGGTATTTGTATATATATTTTTTAATTTTTAGAAGTGCCCCCTAGGGTGCCCGGTTGGTGTCCTGGCATGTCAGGGAGACCAGTGCACTACAAATGCTGGCTCCTCCCACGACCAAATGCCTTGGATTTCGCCGGGTTTGAGATGGCCGGCATTTTTTTCCATTATTGCTGAAAATCAAAACCGGCGATCTCAAACCCGGTGAACATTATGCCCCTCCACGCCATTCACATCGATTCTGTCATTTTGGGAAAAGTCATTGTTCAAATGGTCAGTTAAAGCTAAATGACCCATCTGTTGATAGTATTAGCTACAAACGTGTCTATTTTCTAACATCCCTTACCAATCTGCAAAGATTTGGAACATGTTGCCAACAGAAATTAAGCTGGCAGCAAACAGTGAGAGAGAGAGAGAGAAGGAGCCAAGAGGGTGTTTGTGGTGCAGGAAGATGAAAGCTCAGGTTCAGAAGGCCCAGAGGGGATCAGCCACATCCAACTGCGCAGGTCTCCACCGTATCTGTGAACTGTAACCACGACAGGTAGGCCAAGCTCAACTTGGGACCTTGAATTCTTGACCCAGCCAGAGGCCGGCTGGTGAATGTTGCTTCTTCCTCTATAACATTAGCAAAATTCGCTCTTTCCTCTCTGAGCACACCACCCGAACTCTCGTCCACTCTCTCATTACCTCTCGCCTTGACTACTGCAACCTACTCCTCACTGGCCTCCCACTTAGCCATCTATCCCCCCTTCAGTCCGTTCAGAACTCGGCTGCACGTCTTATCTTCCGCCTGGAACGATATACTCATATGGAGTGGAGGAGTGGCCTAGTGGTTAGGGTGGTGGACTTTGGTCCTGGGGAACTGAGGAACTGAGTTCGATTCCCACTTCAGGCACAGGCAGCTCCTTTGGGCAAGTCACTTAACCCTCCATTGCCCCATGTAAGCCGCATTGAGCCTGCCATGAGTGGGAAAGCGCAGGGTACAAATGTAACAAATATAAAATAGCTACTATTGGAGATTCTACATGGAATGTTGCTACTATTGGAGATTCTACGTGGAATGTTGCTATTCCACTAGCAACATTCCATGTAGAAGGCTGCGCAGGCTTCTGTTTCTGTGAGTCTGACTTCCTGCACGTACGTGCAGGACGTCAGACTCACAGAAGCAGAAGCCTGCGCGGCCACATTGGTGATCTGCAAGGGCCGACTTCTAGTGGAATAGCAACATTCCATGTAGAATCTCAAATAGTATAGTAGCAACAGTGGAGGAGTGGCCGGGTGGTTAGGGTGGTGGACTTTGGTCCTGGGGAACTGAGGAACTGAGTTTGATTCCCACTTCAGGCACAGGCAGCTCCTTGTGACTCTGGCCAAGTCACTTAACCCTCCATTGCCCCATGTAAGCCGCATTGAGCCTGCCATGAGTGGGAAAGCGCAGGGTACAAATGTAACAAAAATAAAATAGATACTATTGGAGAGTCTACGTGGAATGTTGCTACTATTGGAGATTCTACATGGAATGTTGCTATTCCATGTAAAAGGTTGCACAGGCTTCTGTTTCTGTGAGTCTGACGTCCTGCACATACGTGCAGGACGTCAGACTCACAGAAGCAGAAGCCTACACGGCCACATTGGTGATCTGCAAGGGCCGACTTCTAGTGGAATAGCAACATTCCATGTAGAATCTCAAATAGTAGCAACAGTGGAGGAGTGGCCTAGTGGTTAGGGTGGTGGACTTTGGTCCTGGAGAACTGAGGAACTGAGTTCAATTCCCACTTCAGGCACAGGCAGCTCCTTGTGAGTCTGGGCAAGTCACTTAACCCTCCATTGCCCCATGTAAGCCGCATTGAGCCTGCCATGAGTGGGAAAGCGCAGGGTACAAATGTAACATAAACAAAAAAATATATATATATCACCCCTCTCCTCAAGTCACTTCACTAGCTTCCGATCAGGTACCGCATACAGTTCAAGCTTCTCCTATTAACCTACAAATGCACTCGATCTGCAGCCCCTCCTTACCTCTCTACCCTCATCTCCCCTTACCTTCCTACTCGTAACCTACTACTACTACTACTACTTAGCAATGCTCCGCTCTCAAGACAAATCCCTCCTTTCAGTACCCTTCTCCACCACCGCCAACGCCTCGCCTCACCCCATGCTTGGAATAAACTCCCTACCTGAGCCCACATGTCAGGCCCCTCCCTGCCCATCTTCAAATCCTTGCTCAAAGCCCACCTCTTCAATGTCGCCTTCGGCACCTAACCACTACACCTCTATTCAGGAAATCTTGACTGCCCCAACTTGACATTTCGTCCTTTAGATTGTAAGCTCCTTTGAGCAGGGACTGTCCTTCTTTGTTAAACTGTACAGCGCTACGTAACCCTAGTAGCGCTCTAGAAATGTTAAATAGTAGTAGTAGTAGTAACTAGAGGCAGGAATATTCTTATATCTAGGGGCTAGTTTATGTTATTTTCTCCTTTCCTTTGCCCCCTTCCTCCCCCCCCCCCCCCCCCACCCTAGCATTTTTAACAAGGTATTATTTTCTGTTCACTTTAACCCGCTGTGTGGCTCTGCTTTGAGAGGCTCCGAGCCTGCCCTCGTTCAGGTTACCACACTGTCCCTTTAGAGAATTGTCTTCCACATGGATTTTAAATAAAGATCACGATAAAGATATGGGCTGCTGTACCCAGGACACGCAAACATGAAACAGGCAATAGAGCGAGCCCAGAAACAAACGGATTCCCAGAATGTCCAATAAAAAACGGTATCATTTTCTTTTCCAAGTTTTATTTTGTTTATTTATTTATTTGTTGCATTTGTATACCACATTTTCCCACCTCTTTGCAGGCGCAATGTGGCTTACAATACATCATGAATAGTGGAAATACATGAGAAAATATATATTTAGTAATAGCAGAAGGATTTTGGGTGAAATGATAATGATAAAACATGATAGTATTTTAACAAGCAAACATAGTAAGAAATATTTAAGAAATATCTAAGAATTATATAAGAAAATATACATTTAGTAATAGCAGAAGGATCTTGGGTAACATGATAGCGCAAAAACATGATACTAGTTTGGCAAGTAAGTATTGTAGAGGCAGTTCTGGATGTGTGCATGAGTTCATATTTGTTGCTCATTGTTGTATGCCTTGTTAAAGAGATGGGTCTTCAGTAGAATTCGGAAGTTAGCTAGTTCATAGATCGTTTTTAAGTTGCGCGGCAGCGCATTCCAGAATTGTGTGCTCAGGTAGGAAAAGGTTGACGCATGCGTTAGTTTGTACTTAAGACCTATTGATTACCAGAAATAAAGTGAAACTCAATTAATTTGCTGGTAGTTGATGTAAGAATGAAACGGGCACTAGAAGTAAAGGAAAGCCCAAGCGATATTGTGCTGCTTTCGAAGGAACAGAGGTGGTCTAGAGGCAAACAGAACGCAAAAAGAGGCCTGTGTTCCGCAAGGAGAAGTAAACAGATCCAAATAATTCCATTCTGAGAATGTTTATTTTTTTTCTAAAGGAGCCAGGAAACTATTTCAAGATTTGCAGTGGGGTACAAGGGCTTTTCTGTTAGAACAGAGCTTTCCTCACGTGGTGGATAGGTCTCATTTGCATATCTAGAATCTGCTCCAGCTGAGTACTGTAACAAGTTACCAGCCTTTTCTCTAATTACTTTGGCACAGAATGAGGAGAGCGTGAATCAATGCTTTTGTTGGATTTTCCAGCCATAGTCAAATGCACAAAGAAACAATTGAGAGCGCATCTAAATAAAACCTCAGGGATGGGAGACGTGCAATGGAGCATTTTTTTTTTGTATTTTGTATTTTTTATGAACTATGAGGTTGATATTCAACATCAATTTAATCAGGCTTCTGCCTGGTTAAATCACGCTCTGGGCCAAATCTATATATTCAGTGGCACCTCCCTGGACAGTCAGGGTGGTGCCAGGAGTTACTCGGGCACTGCTCATATTGATCAGTACCGGGATAATTATCCGATAACCAGGAAGCTATCTGCCACCCGAATATTGATGATGCTCTGGTAACTCCCAGCTGCCACTCCCGACCCCAAAGGGTTGTCAATGAATATCCAGGTCTGATTCAGCTATTGGCAGCCAGTGTTTAAAGAAATGCTGACTGCCACTGGCTGAATATTGCATCATAAGGATGTAAGAATTGTCATACTGAGTCAGACCAAAGGTCTATCTTACTCAGAATCCTGCTTCCAAGGGGCCAATGCAGGTCACAAGTACCTGGCAGAATCCCAAAGAGGAGCAAGACTCCGGAACCCCAAAGAGTAGCGAGATTCCGGAACCCCAAAGAGTAGCGAGATTCCGGAACCCCAAAGAGGAACAAGATTCTGGAACCCCAAAGATGAGCAAGATTCTGGAATCCCAAAGAGGAGCAAGATTTCATAGTACCAACCCCAAGGATAAGTAATGGGTTTTCCCATGTCTACCTTAATTGCAGATTATGGACTTTCCTCTAGGAACTTGTCCAAACCTTTTTTAAACTCAGATACACTAATACATTGTAACCACATCCTCTGCAAGGTTTGAGATGAGGGGAATATGTCACTGAATATAGAACATTGTGTAGTGTTGCTTTCCAGTGTTGTATATTTTGGCACATTTTTTCCCTAGTGGTACATAAGTACATAAGAATTGCCATACTGGGAAAGACCAAAGGTCCATCAAGCCCAGCATCCTGTTTCCAACAGTGGCAAATCCAGGTCACAAATACCTGGCAAGATCCCAAAAAAGTATAAAACATTTTATACTGCTTATCCCAGAAATAGTGGATTTTCCCCAAGTCCATTTAATAACGGTCTATGGACTGTTCCTTTAGGAAGCCGCCCAAACCTTTTTTAAACTCCGCTAAGCTAACTGCCTTTACCACATTCTCTGGCAATGAATTCCAGAGTTTAATTACACGTTGAGTGAAGAAACATTTTTTCCGATTCATTTTAAATTTACTACATTGTAGCTTTATCGCATGCCCCCTAGTGCTAGTATTTTTGGAAAGCGTGAACAGACGCTTCACATCTACCCGTTCAACTCCACTCATTATTTTATAGACCTCTATCATATCTCCCCTCAGCCGCCTTTTCTCCAAGCTGAAGAGCCCTAGCCGCTTTAGCCTTTCCTCATAGGGAAGTTGTCCCATCCCCTTTATCATTTTCGTCGCCCTTCTCTGCACCTTTTCTAATTCCACTATATCTTTTTTGAGATGCGACGACCAGAACTGAACATAATATTCGAGGTGCGGTCGCACCACGGAGCAATACAAAGGCATTATAACGTCCTCATTTTTTGTTTTCCATTCCTTTCCTAATAATATCTAACATTCTATTTGCTTTCTTAGCCGCAGCAGCACACTGAGCAGAAGGTTTCAACGTGCGCTGTTTTGCTCGTATTACTTTCTATCTAACCTTATCCTCTCTATTTCTCCAACTTTAAACTCCAGCCTACTCTTCTTAGGCTGGTACCACTATATATCGTCCAACATTGGTTGGAAAAACAACATACTTGTATGGATTTGCGATGGAGAATTATCGATGCAGTTATCCCTAATGAATTAGGAGGTAACATCGAATCCATTTTAAACTATAAAGAACAGAATTGGATATTTAAATTAAAATCCATTGAGCCTTACGGATTAAATAGGGAAATCGAATGGCAAACATTATTGTGATAGTAATATCATTGAAAGTAACTGTGATTGGTTGGCTGAGTCACCTGATAGTCTTTAAGTAGCAAAACAAACGCCGCGGCCATATTGGAGGCTGGCGATCAAGGAAAAACTACTCAGATATGAGACAGTAAGGTAATAGACCTGTTGTTGAATGGTTAAGATGTATTTATTAAAACCGATATTATTAAGATAATCATAGAGATAATATCATGATTGTTATTTCTCTAGGGGCATACAGCCTTGACAAAGCCTAGTTGGCGAGACACGTGTTGGTGTGGAGCCCTAGATGACGAGTGGTAGAAGTCTTAAAGACTTGAAGCTTTAGTTGATACAAAGCTAAGTACAAGGGATTCTTCCTTTTTATTTTGCGATGATTGAGAAAGATTGGATATAAAAAGAAAAAATATATAAATATATTGACCAATGATGAGAGGCATACAAGTTTGATCACTAGATGTTTGATAACATCAAAGTGAAAGCTCAACATCAACAATACCTCTGAGGTCTGCTACGATAAGAATGTTTATATATGAGAATTAATATACAGTATTGTGAGTTAGAGACTGATTGTGGAACCACTATATATTTCTGCATATTCTCCAGGTGCGGACTGATGCTAGTGCCTCTCTCTCACGTAACGCACATGAGATTTATGTTTCCCTTTCTCTGGCCTTCTCTGCTCTTCTTCCCTCACACATTTATTTCTTCATATAGTAAAAAAGATGATGAGATGTTTCCTGTGAAAATGAACAAAGAATGGTCACGTTGAATTGAAAATGACAATTAGCGCACGTCCATTTTGGGCCTTAGCGGTAAGGTTTCACGTGTTAACTGGGCGGTAATTGTCAGCGCGCGTACAATGCCGATTACCGCCTGGTTAGTGCTGCACAGCTGGAAAATTTTCCAGCGTGCATAGCGGATGTAGGTAAAAAAATGAAATTACCGCCCAGGCCGCACGGTAGCCGGGCAGTAGTTCAAAATCGGCGCACGTAGGATGCGTGTACGCGCCTACGGGGCTTAGTAAAAGGGCCCCTCTGTCCTTATTAGATTGTGAACTCCATTATGGGAGCAATTCTATCGCTGGGCATATGGTAGACGCCTTACCTTTAAGGGGACATTCAAGTAGGTGCCTACTTTCCTTTACAGAATACTAGCGTAACTGGATATTAACGTTCCTAACATTTAGGTGCTCACATTTACGCCGGCCATAGAGCAGGTGTAAGTACGAGTACCTAAGGATCCCTTTTACTAAGGCCTACGCGCATAAACGCGCATCAAATTAGAACTACCACCTGGCTACCACGTACTCTGGGAAGTAATTCTAATTTTCACGCGCAACCAAAACGCGCAGCAGAAAATCATTTCTATTTTCTACTGCATGGCGCTAACCGGGCGGAAATCGGCAGTGTACGCACACTGACAATTACTGCCCGGTTAACGCGTGAAACCTTACCGCTTGTTATACTACTATCATACATAGTAACATAGTAGATGACGGCAGAAAAAGACCTGCACGGTCCATCCAGTCTGCCCAACAAGATAAACTCATATGTGCTACTTTTTGTGTATACCTTACCTTGATTTGTATCTGCCATTTTCAGGACACAGACCGTAGAAGTCTTGCCCAGAACTAGCCCCATTTTCAGGACACGTGTTTTATCACTATAATGTTACCCAGGATCCTTCTGTAATACTAAATGCCTATTTTCCTATATAATTCCACTATTCATGATGTATTGTAAGCCACATTGAGCCTGCAAAGAGGTGGGAAAATGTGGGATACAAATGCAATAAATAAGATATTTGCAAAATAGCAGCTAGGCACAATTTATTTATTTTCAGCACTTGATACACCTCAAGTGATCCCTCAGATGACAATCCGCCTTATTTTCGAAAGAGAAAAACGCCCATATTTCGACCCAAATCGGGAGATGGGCGTCTTTCTCCCGTGGGAGCCCAAATCGGTATAATCGAAAGCTGATTTTGGGCGTCTTCAACTGCACTCCGTCGCGGAAACGGCCAAAGTTTACGGGGGCATGTCGGAGGCGTGGTGAAGGCGGGACTGGGGAGTGGTTATCGGCCGAACAGAAATGGGCGGCTTTCGCCAATAATGGAAAAAAATAGCCATTTTTAGCGAGAATTTAGGTCACTTTTTTTGGACCCTTTTTTTTTCACGAACAAGTCCCAAAAAAGTGCCCTAAATGACCAGATGACCACCAGAGGGAATTGGGGATGACCTCCCCTGACTCCCCCAGTGGTCACTAACCCCCTCCCACCAAAAAAAAACAACTTTAAAAACTTTTTTCCCAGCCTGTATGCCAACCTCAAATGTCATACCCAGCTCCATCACAGCAGTATGCAGGTCCCTGGAGCAGTTGTTACTGGGTGTAGTGGACTTCAGGCAGGCAGACCCAGGCCCATCCCCCCCCCCCCACCTGTTACACTTGTGCTGGTTAATGCTGAGCCCTCCAAACCCCCCCCAAAACCCACTGTACCCACATGTAGGTGCCCCCCTTCACCCCTTAGGGCTATGGTAATGGTGTAGACTTGTGGGCAGTGGGTTTTGGGGGGATTTGGGGGGCTCAGCACACAAGGGAAGGGTGCTATACACCTGGGAGCTCTTTTACTGTTTTTTGTTAATTTATAAAAGTGCCCCCTAGTTGCCCCGGTTGGTGTCCTGGCATGTGAGGGGGACCAGTGCACTACGAATCCTGGCCCCTCCCATGACCCAATGCCTTGGAGTTGTTCATTTTTGAGCTGGGCGCCTTCGTTTTCCATTATCGCTGAAAAACGAAACCACCCAGCTCAAATCCGCACAAATCCGATGCATTTGGCTGGCACAACCCGTATTATCGGAAAAAAGATGGGCGGCCATTTTTATCGAAAATACGGTTTGTCCCGTCCCTTCACATACCCGTTCTCGGAGACAGATGCCCATGGAGATGGGCGTTCGCGTTCGATTATGCCCTTCCACGCGGTTTACAATTTCTATTACGGGTACTTTGCACCGTCCCTAATGGGCTCACAGTCTAAGTTATATATTGTACCTGGGGCAAAGGAGGGCTAAGTGATTTGCTCAGGGTCACACGGAGCTGCAGACAGAATTGAACTTGGTTCCCCAGGATCTCAACTCACTGCCGACCGCCAGGCAGGAGCGGGAATCAAACCCGGTTCCCCAGGTCCGCAACCTGCTGCACTATCCTCAGTGCTAGAATCTGCTCGGGAATGTGGCAGATACGTTCATAAATGCCAGGATTCTAAACGTACACATGTGTACCGTGCACATACATGTGAGCGCCCAGGTCACAGAATTGGCCCATATGTGCTTTTGACGAGCGGTTCTTTTACATCTGGAATGCGCTGTACAAATCACGTTAACAGCCACGAACATTGACCATACTTTTGCAATGTAGGGTAATGAGTGACCCCTCCCCCAAAGCACACTCGCCCGTAATCCCCCACCACCACAGACATATACAACTCTATTTAATTAGAAACCAGCCCATAACGGAAGTGAAACAGCTATGAAAATAAACACAGACAAATTAAAAGTAGAGAAAACGGATACTACTTTTTTTTTCAATGGTTGACCACAACCGCTGGATTAAAGAGAGAATTTGGAAGCAACCAAATTTAAAAACATATGAGAAAAGCTCTTTGTCTTGTCTTTTTATATTTACTTACCAGGGGAATTATATAACATGGATATCTATATTAGATTGGAATGAGTTTCAGGAAAAAGGTGATGCTTCCTTTGTACTGGCTCTGCAGCTGCTCAAACCACAAAGGCAGGGGTCACATATTTCATGGAAACCTCACCACTTAGGCCCAGGACCAAACTAATCACAGCTGGAGTCAGTCAAATTAAGAGAAGTGTTTGTGCAGCAGAGTAAATTCAGGACGACCAGATGCTGCTCGGTAAACACTTAAAATAAGGGCCATGGAAAGACGCCATCCCTGGAACGAAACCCTCTGCGTTCAGGCACTTTCTTCCTGTACTCCATTTGCCGGGCTTTCCATCATGAAATCTCACATTGCAACTTTCTTATGGCTCTTAACTTTCAGGTCAATACTCGAAGCGATTTTACTGGCCAGATATAGCTCCCGGCTGGTTAAATCACTGCTTCAGGGCTAACTGATCATTTACAGCGACACATCACTGCTTACTACGACTGAAAATGTCCAGTTAGCACCTATGTCAAAACCGTCTATTTTGGGAGTGGTCCGTGGATGAAGTCAGTGCTTGGTCGGTTAAATGCTGATATTAAGCACATAACCAGTCAAGGACAACATAAAAGCCCATCCTGTATTTATTTAGATTTTGCTCACACCTTTTTCAGTAGTAGCTCAAGGTGAGTTACATTCAGGTACTCTGGATATTTCTCTGTCTCAGGAGGGCTCACAATCTAAGTTTGTACCTGAAGCAATGGAGGGTTAAGTGACTTGCCCAAGATCACAAGGAGCAGCAGTAGGATTTGAACTGGCCACCTCTGGATTGCAAGACCAGTGCTCTAACCAGTAGGCCACTGCTCCACTATTTATATGGACCCCTAAAAGGACCCCTCAATGCTGAAGCCCAGACATGACATAAGAACATAAGCACCGCCATACTGGGAAAAGACCAAGGGTCCATCAAGCCCAGCTTCCTGTCTCTGACAGTGGCCAATCCAGGCTTCAAGAACCCGGCAAAACCCATTTAAAAAAAAAATTAATTTTTAATAATGTTCAATGGACTTTTCCCTCAGGAATCTGTCCAAACCCCCTTTAAACTCCCTAAGGCCAGCTGCTGTCACTACATTTTCCAGCAACGAGTTCCAGAGTCCAACTAGACGCTGAGTAAAGAAAAACTTTCTCCTGTTTGTTTTAAATCTACCATATTCTAGCTTCATCTTGTGTCCCCTGGTTTTGTTGTTGTTTGAAATTGTAAACAAACACTTACTACTACTACTATTTAGCATTTCTATAGCGCTACAAGGCATACGCAGCGCTGCACAAACATAGAAGAAAGACAGTCCCTGCTCAAAGAGCTTACAATCTAATAGACAAAAAATAAATAAAGTAAACAAATCAAATCAATTAATGTGAACGGGAAGGAAGAGAGGAGGGTAGGTGGAGGCGAGTGGTTACGAGTCAAAAGCAATGTTAAAGAGGTGGGCTTTCAGTCTAGATTTAAAGGTGGCCAAGGATGGGGCAAGACGTAGGGGCTCAGGAAGTTTATTCCAGGCGTAGGGTGCAGCGAGACAGAAGGCGCGAAGTCTGGAGTTGGCAGTAGTGGTGAAGGGAACAGATAAGAAGGATTTATCCATGGAGCGGAGTGCACGGGAAGGGGTGTAGGGAAGGATGAGTGTGGAGAGATACTGGGGAGCAGCAGAGTGAATACATTTATAGGTTAGTAGAAGAAGTTTGAACAGGATGCGAAAACGGTTAGGGAGCCAGTGAAGGGTCTTGAGGAGAGGGGTAGTATGAGTAAAGTGACCCTGGCGGAAGATGAGACGGGCAGCAGAGGTTTGAACCGACTGGAGAGGGGAGAGGTGACTGTCCGCTCTACCCGCTCATTATCTTGTAGACTTCTATCATATCACCCCTCAGCCGCCTTTTCTCCAAGCTGAAGAGCCCTAACCTTCTCAGCCTTTCCTCATAGGGAAGTTGTTCCATTCCCTTTTATCATTTTCGTTGCCCTTCTCTGCACCTTCTCCAATTCCTTTATATCTTTTTTGAGATGCGGCGACCAGAATTGGACACAATATTCAAGGTGTGGCATTACATTTCTGGGCATGATGGCGATGGCGTTCAGCAAAACGCGAGTGCCACTGGCTGAATATGGACCCCTTTGCAGATGAATTTTACAGTCGCCATGAATCCCATTATTCGTACATTTGTTCAGACTGCTGCCCTGCCTCGTTCATGCCACACTGTGTATTTCTTTCTGATCAGGTCTGATTTTTATTTCCTTGCGTGCTAATAGTTGACAAGTTTCCGATCCATGGGCAGTTGCATTACTTGTGGTCAGCTAGTTTAGCGTCATTCGCACAGCCCTCAGAAAGATCCTATGTTGGAAAAGCATGAAACTGTTCCCATCTTACATCATTTCAGATGTTGTGATAGAGCCAGTGAAGCAGCTGAAAGTAGATTTGTGCAGGAATGCAGGGTTTAGTCCAACTGGGACATTTCATTTGTTTCCAGAAAGGGTATTTTTTTTTTTGTTTCATACTCAACATCTGGGGCTAAAGTGAAACAGATTAGCAGGAGAAACAGACTTTAGATAACACAGTGGCAAAGAAATTTTAGTGCATTTTATGAAAGAAACTAGTAAAAAAGGCCCGTTTCTGACACAAATGAAACGGGCGCTAGCAAGGTTTTCTTCGGCTCCCTTGCAGCCACCCATGTCCAGCGGCCCTCCTCTCTCCCCTGCCCCCCTCCAGCCACACATGACCAGCGACCCCCTGCCCCCCCTGCAGCCACCCATGTCCAGCGACCCTCCTCTCTCCCCTGCCCCCCCTGCAGTCACCCATGTCCAGCAACCCTCCCCTCTCCCCTGCCCCCCTCCTGCCACCCATGTCCAGTGACCCTCCACTCTCCCCTGCCCCCCCTCCAGCCACCCATGTCCAGCAACCCCCTGCCCCCTGCAGCCACCCAGTCCAGCGACCCTCCTCTCTCCCCTGCCCCCCTCCTGCCACCCATGTCCAGTGACCCTCCTCTCTCCCCTGCCCCCCTGCAGCCACCCATGTCCAGCAACCCTCCTCTCTCCCCTGCCCCCCCCCTGCAGCCACCCATGTCCAGCGACCCTCCTCTCTCCCCTGCCCCCCCTCCAGCCACCCATGTCCAGCGACCCTCGTCTCTCCCCTGCCCCCCTCCAGTCACCCATGTCCAGCGACCCCCCTGCCCCCCCTGCAGCCACCCATGTCCAGCGACCTCCTCTCTCCCCCGCCCCCCCTGCAGCCACCCATGTCCAGCGACCCTCCTCTCTCCCCTGCCCCCCCTCCAGCCACCCATGTCCAGCGACCCTCGTCTCTCCCCTGCCCCCCTCCAGTCACCCATGTCCAGTGACCCCCCTGCCCCCCCTGCAGCCACCCATGTCCAGCGACCTCCTCTCTCCCCTGCCCCCCCTGCAGCCACCCATGTCCAGCGACCCTCCTCTCTCCCCTGCCCCCCCTCCAGCCACCCATGTCCAGCGACCCTCCTCTGGACATGGATCAGCTGTGAGGCATGTTTTTCCCCCCGGGTTTTGGTCTACGGAGCCTAGCAGACCAACTCGGAAGGAGCCATGGTCCCAGGCAGCAAGACAGAACGTTGGAGGTGAGAATTATTATATAGGATCACACTTTGGGGCTTTTTTACTAAGCACGTGAAAGCGCCTACACGTGCCCAACGTGCATCAATTCTGAGTTACCGCCCGGCTACTGTGTGGCCCGGGCAGTAATTTCATTTTCTACTTGTGTTTTTAGGAAATTCTTAGTAGGTTAATTTTTTGCCTTTGTTTTACTCAGGGTCGTAGCCAGACCTCAGCGGGAGGGGGGTCCAGAGCCCGAGGTGGGGGGGGGCACTGTTTAGCTGCAAAAACCCTGGGCGTCGCCACCAGGTACCTTGTTTGCTGGCGGGGGTCCCCAACCCCCACCAGCTGAAGAGTCTTCTTCAGCACCGGTCAACTCTGGCGCCTTCGCTGTGTGATGATCTGTTTCGAACTCTTGATGTCCTGCACCATGCACGTCCTGTATGTAGCCCCATGCAGGACGTACATGCAGGACATAAGGCATCAGAAACAGATCATCACACAGTGAAGGCGCCGGAGTCGACCGGGGACCCCCGCCAGCAAACAAGGTACCTGGTACGGCGCTGGGAGTTCGGCAGCTGGGAGGTGTCAAATGTAGAGGAGGCCAGGGCTTAATCTGTGGGGGCCCATGCCCCTGTGGCCCCACGTAGCTACGCCCCTGGTTTTACTTGGTTGTTTTGTAATCCGCTTTGAACCTGTTTCTGGGGAGTTAGCAGAATATAAATACTATTTATTTATTAGGGTTTATTTACCACCGTTTTGAGGGAATTCACTAAAGGCGGTGTACAGTAAGAATAGATCAAACATGAGCAATAGACAATTACAGCAGTAAAAATATTCAAAAACAATACAAAGTATGGCACAGTACACTACTTACAATGTCAACACAATACGTAATAGAACATTATAATTGATACTGAAGGGTAAAGCAAAGATGTAACATATGGATGATAAGGAAGCAGGAATAGTTGAAAAGTAAGGTGATTGATATCATATCATAAAGCAGAGCTTCCCAAACTGTGGGTCATGACCCTCAAATTGGGTTGCAAAATCCACATTTAGGATCAGTTTTCCATAGGAACATCACCAGCCTATGCCTGCAGGGGTCATGTGCTTTCTGTTGCCACAATAATGTGGTCATAGTCACAGAAAGCTTGATAAGTGCTGCATTAAAGGGAATACATTATGTCATGTGAAAGCAAAATAAAATATTTGTTGCATATGAACATATATATTACAACTGAATATATATCAAAAACCAAAGGTGAAATATTCTATTCTCACCACTAGAGGTCAGTCTTAAGTAAATACAGTACAGTCTCGATTATCCAACCTAAACAGGTCCAACCTGTTGTGGATAACTGGAAAGTCAGATGATATGAAAAACGCTACATAAACCCCACGGACAAAGGCATAGAGATCCCAGTTTTCAAAAATTGTTCTAAAACAAAGATTTTTAATAGAAATAAATGTGATGATGTCACCGGGGGTTGATGGATTTGCCAGATGGTCAGATTACTGAAGGTCAGATAATCAAGACTGTTCTGTAATTCTAAGATGGAAAATATACAAAGCAGATCGTTGGTGGATAAAAAATGATTTTAATAATATATTAAAATATGCATACAATAGCCCGACACAGGCCGTGTTTCGCCCCACTGGGCTGCTTCAGGGGCTCTTCAATGTTTCTCCACTACCAAAGGAGGAGTGAGATGATAAAAGCAACTGTACGGGAAAGAGTGCACTGTTTGATTGATCGTATGCTATTGATCATTTGTTTCAATATCTCTGGGAGAGTCGTTTTTTTCAAGATATCAACTGCATATTATATTACAGTTGCTTTTATCATCTCACTCCTCCTTTGGTTGTGGAGAAACATTGAAGAGCCCCTGAAGCAGCCCAGTGGGGCGAAACACGGCCTGTGTCGGGCTATTGTATGCATATTTTAATATATTATTAAAATCATTTTTATCCACCAACGATCTGCTTTGTATATTTTCCATCTTGGAGTTTGCAGATCGTCTGCCCCTTTGTTTCCTTGTTCTGTAATTCTATACAGCTGCTGTTCTACAAATGACCACCGATACCCTGGCATGTAGAATAAGTCCGGTGCTATTTGCCAACTGTCCAGAAGATGGCACAGGAAGACTGAAAGTAAAGATGTCCATACATCACAGACCTGAAATATTAAATGACCGACTCTCTGTTGGTGCCTGAACTTTAAAGGCCCGTAACTTGCATCTCTTTTATGTGAATTTCTTCTGGTAATTAAAATTCAGTGATGTTGTGCAATGAAAGTACAACTACAGACATCCTTGGGATCTTCTTTAACCAGAAACCCTAAAGTTTAGAAAATTGTAGGGGCTCAACTTCACCTGATCTAGACTGATTAAAAGGCGGAAATTTCACCTGACAGATCCCAGTTGCTGCTGACTGGGTAACAGGCTTCCATCACAAGGCTTTATCTTTCGTTACAAACAAAATTTGGACCCAGGGTTCACACTGGCAATAAATTGATCCAAATCTTTGGTATTTAAACTAGGATGGGTCAGACAAACCTTGGAGCACCTCAAGCCCAGAAGATTCTGCAAATGAAAATATTGCCTGGGGGGAGAGGGGCAGAGGAGGGTAAATTGTGGATTTAGCTCATACCTTTTTAATAGTAACCAAGATAATTCATATTCAAGTACTGTAGGTATTTCCCTTTCCCCATAGGGGCTTATAGACACAAGTATTGCCACACTGAGACAGACCAAAGGTCCATCAAGCCCAGCATCCTGTTTCCAGGTCACAAGTACCTGGCAGAAACCCAAAAAGTAGCAGCATTCAAAGCAGAACCCCAAAGAGTACCAAGATTCTAGAATTCTAAAGAATAACAAGATTCCAAGCAGAATTTCAAAGTGTAGCAACATTCCATGTAGAACCCCAAAGAGTAGCATGATTCCATTCAGAATCCCAAGTACATAAGTATATAAGTGTTGCCACACTGGGACAGACCAAAGGTCCATCAAGCCCAGCATCCTGTTTCCAACAGTGGCCAATCCAGGTCACAAATACCTGGCAAGATCCTGAAAAAATTCAATACAGTTTATGCTGTTTATCCCAGAAATAAGCAGTGGATTTTCCCCATCAATTTAGTAATGGTCTATGGACTCTGTTCAAGGGGTAGGACGCGTCTCCTGAAGAAGATGGTTATCGAAATATGGTTCCGCATCGAGAAGCTAAGGAAGTGTTATTTAAAGGTGTAACAGTGTCAATATACGGGAAACGTTACCTGTGTTTGGGGGCACGAGGGAATGATCTGCTCAATGAAAAGGAGAACGCTTAGAAGAGCAGTGAACTGTGAGGTCTTTACTTGTGCTTGAGATAAGAAGACAAGGAATCAAAGAAGAGATCAATATTATTAGCGCTGGTTATAACAAGGACCTTTTATTACAAAGGAGATGGAGAAAAACAGCGCAATAAGAATGGACTGAGAGATGGATAATTAGTGGATGACATTGTTCACAAGAGGATATGTATACACACAAATATCTATGTTAACCATTGTTTATAAGTAAAAGATTAATGTGTATTTGAATATATAAGCGAGGTCTGATTGTTTAATTATTGTGAGTTAAATTTCATGCCAAGAAATGCAGAGTGATGCATTTGGGGTGTAGAAACTCAAAAGAGAGATACCGAATAGGAGGGGAGAGTTTAGTAAGCTTGAATCAGGAGAGAGACCTTGGGGTGTTGGTGTCGAAGGATACGAAGGTGAAGAAACAATGTGACAAGGCGACGGCCATGGCCAGAAGGATGCTAGGCTGCATAGAGAGGGGTTTAACCAGCAGAAGAAAGGAGGTGTTGATGCCCCTCTACAAGTCGTTAGTGAGGCCCCACTTGGAGTATTGATTTCAGTTTTGGAGGCCGTATCTTGCTAAAGATGTAAAAAGACCGGAAGCAGTGCAAAGAAAATGGTATGGGATTTGCGTTGCAAACCGTACGAGAAGAGACTTGCCAACCTGAACATGTATACCTTGGAGGAAAGGAGAAACAGGGGTGACATGATACAGACATTCAAATATTTGAAAGGTATTAATCTGCAAATGAACCTTTTCCGGGGGTGGGAAGGTGGTAGAACTAGAGGACATGAATTGAGGTTGAAGGGGGGCAGACTCAGGACTAATGTCAGGAAGTATTTTTTCACAGAAAGGGTGGTAGATACGTGGAATGCCCTCCCGCGGGAGGTGGTGGAGATGAAAACGGTAATGGAATTCAAACATGCGTGGGATAAACACAAATGAATCCTGTTTAGAAGGAATGGATCCACGGAATCTTAGTAGAGATTGGGTGGCGACGCCGGTATTTGGAGAGTAAAACCGGTGCAGGGTGGACTTCTACGGTCTGTGCCCTGATAGTGACTGAATAGACATGGATGGACTGGAGTGTAAATTTTAAGGGGCTTCGACGTTAGCTTCAGAATGTTTAATACAGGAACAGTGCTGGGCAGACGTTTACGGTCTGTGCCCTGAGAAAAGCAGGGACTGTTTCTAGTGGGTATACATATAAAGTATTACATACCATGTAAAATGAGTTTATCTTGATTGGGCAGACTGGATGGACTGTTCAGGTCTTTATCTGCTGTCATTTACTATGGTCTTCCTGGACATGCAGGATGACTCAGCCAAATGTAGGTGATATTATCCAGTGGTGCCATGGAAAGCCTACATGTGGCTGACTCATCCTGCTGGTCACGGAAAATCCCTGTTACAGATAAGTAAGCTCACTTTATAAAACACTAGTAAACTAATTAACTCCCAGCCTAAAGTCAACCCCTACAATGTAGACTTTCCCACTGAGGCCCTGATGTTCACAAGCAAATGCTGAGTGCTAGAGGCCATTAGCTAGCCAGAATGCTCAGAGTCGAAGAGTTCGTGAACCAAGGAGCTCTCCGGCTCACAGCGTAATGAGCATGCATGCTGATGAGGTTATTCCCCTATTCCTCCCCAATGCTCAGCAGACAGCAGGCCAAGCAAAGGCTCTCTTTCCACTGCAAACCCTACGCCAGCTTGGAGCCGGCGTTAGGGTGTCTGGGGTACCCAACTGGCTGGAATCCACTGGACAGGTAGGGTTTCTTTACAGGCTAGGGACCCGGCACAAGTCATGAGAGCCGAAATATATGGCTCCGGTCAGTTGGGGAAGGGTTCTTTATTCCTGCAGTCAGGGCCGCCGAGAGGGGGCAAAATTCCCTGGGCCCGGGCCTCCAAGGAGGGGCCCGGTGCCAGGGTCAGGCCGCCGGCGCTGCAGTCCCCGGTCTCACCTGCCTGCCTCCACGGCTCCGGGCCCCCTTCATTCAAAGCGGCAGTCACAGATCGCATCTCTTCTGGCCTTCCCTCCCTGTGTCCTGCCCTACGGAAACCGGAAGTTACATCAGACGAGGGCGGGACACAGGGAGGGAAGGCCAGAAGAGATGCGATCTGGACTGCCAGCGTTGACGAAGGGGGGCCCGGAGCCGTGGAGGCAGGCAGGTGAGACTCACGGACTGCAGCGCCGGGGGGGGGGGGGCGGAGGCGGGGCAGCCCTGCCTAGTCTCTCGCGGCCCTGCCCCAGTGGTCATTTAGGGTACTAAATGACCACTGGAGGTCATTTTTTTGTGGCTTAGTCGTTATTAAAACAGGTCTAGCTCATTTTAGCCTGGACATTTTGGTTTTGTTCCATTATGACAGAAAAACATCCAAGTGATATGAATGCATAGAAAAACGTTTAGAAAATGGGTTTCGAAAATAGTGATTTGAACGTTTTGGCATGCAAAACATCCAAATGCTGATTCATGCCACTTTTTTAACGTTTTTCTCCGAATGAATAGGCAGCAGAGTTTCCATAATTGACCCTGGAAGTCACAGAATTATCTAAGCCCTCAAGCCAAGTACCCGATTCCTCTAGGGCTAAATCCATGCCAGCTTGATCAAAAGCGGACATGGTGATGATTCAGTTCCTGCTGGATGACCCTCGAGGTCTCACTGACCACAGTTCAAGTCTTTTAAGATACTGAGTGTGAGTCATCCCCTTATAATGAGTCCTTTTTTAGCAGCCTTTGCCTGTGGAAGGAAATGGGTAGGTGTAGTGCAGGATAAGGTTTCAGTCTCTCGGGACGCAAAAATGTTACAGAATGCATTTCAGAGCAGAAATACGAATGGGATCACAAACAAATAACTAAGGAGTAGAACTGAATCAAATGCAGATGTGATACGGAAGCGCAGAGCCAAAATCCGTTTGGACAAAGCCAACGTCCTGCCCGGAAAGAGAAGCCAAGCAAAAGTATAAGTAGTTCCCAAGGAGGTATAACATGAGATTTCTTGAGAGAGCAAACTGGAAGGACAAATGAGACGGGGATGTGAGAGATGAGGGAACAACGTGATACAAGACCATGAAACCCCTGGACCAAAAACCAGGGGTGCGCACGCCACAGTGATATTTTCGATTGGGGTTTCAAACTGCTGCCCAAGTCATCCTGTTCTGTTTTACGTTATGGCATGCATGAAGGGATGCCTGCTTTTTACAGAGGATGTGGCTTTGGAAGCTTATTTCTCTGCCACCTGCTACATGTTCACTGGTTTGAGTGGGATAGATTGCCAAATGCTTCAGGAACTTAAGTCTCATTAGGGTGATTGAGGCTTTGGCAAAGCAAATAGTTCTGGGCTTCTTTAGAAGAAACGTTGAGAGAGGGAGGGAAGAGCGAGAAAGGAAGGGAGGGAGAGAAAGAAAGAAAATAAGAAAGGGAGAAAGAGAGAGTGAACGAGAGACAGAAAGAGTGCGTGAAAGAGAAACAGAGGTTGAATTAGTGACAGAAAGAGTGATAAAGAGAGAGTGAGTGAAAAGAGACAAAGAGATGAGGAAAGTGAGTGAATGAGTGAGAGAGAGAGAGAGTGTAAAGGACAGAGAGTGAGTGAGGGAGCCGGAGAGAATGAGTGCAAAAGAGACAGAGATGGAGAGAGTGAGTGATTGAATGAGTGAGAGAGAGAGAGAGAGAAAGTGAATGAAAGTGAGACGGAGAGAGAGAATGAATGAAAAAGAGACAGCAACAGAGATGGGGAGAGTAAATGAGGGTGGGGGGGAGAGAGAATGGCAAAGGTTCAAGAAAGGGCAGGATGCAATATCTGGACAGCACTGAGGTAAGATGTAGGAAAGCCTTTGGATCTCACCTGCGCTTTTCTCAGAAAGAATACTTCAGTGTTAAATACGTTTTAAACAAGAAATGTAATTAATTTAAACTTCTTTCACTTTCCACATGGGAAATTACCCTTTGAGGTAGTGGCTATGAAGCTTGACTCTCCCTTGAGAGATAATCCAGCATTTCCTTTTCCAGTTTATTTACTTATCGACTAACAATGAAACCTGAAAAGAAATTCCACCCAGTCTGCCTTCCGGGATGTGCACATCTGTATGAACCAAAAAGATATTCCAGTGTCAGCGATAGCTCCAGAAAATTGGATATGGTTAGGATACTAATCACTAAAATGTTTGTTTTCTGTACAGTACAGGAGAAAAGGGTTTTTCCATTTCTCTTTTTCCAGTATTGTAGTACTCATAACATAGTAACATAGTAGATGACGGCAGAGAAAGACCTGTACGGTCCATCCAGTCTGCCCAACAAGATAAACTCATATGTGCTACTTTTTGTGTATACCTTACCTTGATTTGTATCTGTCATTTTCAGGGCACAAACCATAGAAGTCTGCCCAGCACTAGCCCTGCCTCCCAACCACCAGCCCCACCCCCCACCACCAGCTCTGCCACCCAATCTCCGCTAACCTTCTGAGGATCCATTCCTTCTGAGAAGGATTCCTTATGTTTATCCCACGTATTTTTGAACTCTGTTACCGTTTCCATCTCCACCACCTCCCGCGGGAGGGCATTCCCAGTATCCACCACTCTCTCCGTGAAAAAATACTTCCTGACATTTTTCTTGAGCCTGCCTTTGGGGGGGGGGGGGGGGAAGGGGCAGAGTGTTCCATTTCAGTTTTCTACTGCCATTAGTTTCCAATTTGTGATCCCTTATTCTGGATTAGCTGAGGCTCTGCCCACGTGTGGCCTAGGTGTGTGGTTTCTGTGGCAGGAGATCGGTAACTGTCTGCTTTTCTAATTTACCGACAGTCTGTGTATTGGTGCTCTAGAGCTCAGGGTAATGTTTACAGTGCTGCTGCTTTTGTAGGCAGGATTTTACAGTTTGAGTCCTGGGAGTTGGCGCTTTGGTAGGTTTGCTCCATATGGTAGTGTCTTTTTGCAGGGTTTTGAGTAATTTTGCAAAGTGTCTGGCAATGGAATGATATTGTGGAACAGAGAGCGCAGGGGAATGGGTTAGCGGGAATCCTGCGGCGGTTAACGTGGGTCCCCCTCCACGGGGATCCCATGGGGATGGATTCCAGATCCGTGGGATTCCATGGGGATGGACCAGGTCCTGCAGGATTCCCGTGGAAGTGTAGGTAAGTTCGAATCATCATGCTTCCCTCCCCAAAGCCTCAGGGTGCCCCTCCCCAAACATACCTCAATACACCCTGGTGGTCTAATGGCCTCTCGGGGCAGGAAAGATGCAATAGAAGTGGATCAAGGCCATTGATGGGCGATTCTTTCAGTTACTGGTAGTTTCCAGTTAATGGATAAAAGGCACGCTACTGTATTTTCTCTTCCAGCCTCCCTATGATATCACTTAGGAAGACATTGAATATAACAGCCCCAGAACTTAAAAT
Organism: Microcaecilia unicolor; assembly: GCF_901765095.1. NCBI lineage: Eukaryota > Metazoa > Chordata > Amphibia > Gymnophiona > Siphonopidae > Microcaecilia > Microcaecilia unicolor. The sequence goes on along the minus strand of NW_021963090.1, from coordinate 2,832 downwards.
GTGGTATCCCACAAGTAATCCTTCCGTGTCTAGACCTGAACTTGTTTACCACTAGTTTCTAATCCATTGTAAGTTTACCACTAGGCTAAGAGCTGTCATAAAGGTATGAGGACAGACTTAAAGAACCACAATATGTACACTTTGGAAGAATGGGGGGGGGGGGGGGGGGGGCGGGAGAAGGGAACATAAAAAATTAAGAATAGCCATACAGAGTCAGACTGATGGTCCATCTAGCCCAGTATCCTTCTAACAGTGGCCAATCCAGGTCACCTGGCAGAATCTCGAAGAGTAGCAAGATTCCAAACCTAGGGATAAACAGTGACTTTCCTCATGTCTAAACCTTTTTTGAAACCCAGATATGCTAACTGCTGTTACCACATCCTCCAGCAACAAGTTCCAGAGCTTAATTATTCGTTAAGTGAAAAAATATTTTTTTTTTCTCCAGTTTCTTTGAAACAAACCACTACGTAGCTTCATGGAGTGTCCCCTAGTCTTTGTACTTTTTGAAAAAGTAAACAATCGATTTCTTCCATTCTGCTCCACTCAGGATTTTGTAGACATTTTAAATATAACGCACAGGAGGTGAGTTTCTTTCAACCAAAAGGAAGCTCTGGAATGAGGGGGCATAGGATGAAGCTGAAAGGGGATAGGCTCAGGAGTAATCTAAGGAAATGCTTCCTTACAGCAAGGGTGGTAGATTCATGAAACAGGCCTCCCAGTGGAGGTGATGAAGGTGAAGATTGAATCTGAACTCAAACAAGCTTGGGACAAGTACATAGGATCTCTAAGGGCAGACAGGATAGACCATGTGAAGGGTATAATTGAATGGTGCCGGCCAAATAGATGGCCGGCCAACTATGTGGCTGGTGCCGTAAAGGGGCAGAGCCAACCGTATTATCGAAAAAGATGGCCGCCCAATTTTCCCTTCGATAATACGGTTGGCGCCGGCTAAATCTCAACATTTAGGTCAAATGTTCAGATCGCCGGGTTTAGAGATGGCCGGCTTCGGTTTTTGGCCATAATGAAAACCGGGCCCGGCCATCTCAAACCCGGCCAAATGCAAGCCTTTTGGTCATGGGAAGAGCCAACATTTGTAGTGCGCTGGTCCCCCTCACATGCCAGGACACCAACCGGGCACCCTAGGGGGCACTGCAGTGGACTTCAAAAATTTCTCCCAGGTGCATACCTCCCTTTCCTGGGTGTGCTGAGCCCCCCAAATCCCCCCCCCCCAAACCCACTCCCCACAACTGTACACCACTACCATAGCCCTAAGGGGTGAAGGGGGCACCTACTTGTGGGTACAGTGGGTTTTGGGGGGTTTGGGGGGGCTCAACATATACCACCACAAGTGTAACAGGTAGGGGGGATGGGCCTGGGTCCACCTGCCTGAAGTGCACTGTACCCACTAAAAGTGCTCCAGGGACCTGCATACTGCTGTCAGGGAGCTGGGCATGACATTTGAGGCTGGCATAGAGTCTGGCAAAAAATGTTTTATTTTAATTTTTTTTTTATGGGAGGGGGTTGGTGACCACTGGGGGAGTAAGGGGAGGTGATCCCCGATTCCCTCCGGTGGTCATCTGGTCAATTGGGGCATTTTTTTGACACTTGGTCCTAAAAATAAATGGACCAAGTGCAGCCGGCGAAATGCTCGTCAGAGCCGGCCTTCTTTTTTCCATTATCGGGCGAAGCCGGCCATCTTGTAACCCTCCCCTGCCCCGCCCCCATCCTGCCTTCTATACCCTGCCTTGAAGATTGGCCGGCTCCACGACGGAAAGCAGTTGGCGCCGGCCAAAATCGGCTTTCGATTATACCGATTTGGCCAGGTTCAGAAGATCGCCAGCCATCTCCCGATTTGTGTCTTCATTTTCTCTGTTTCTCTGCTTCAGACTAGTAGCAGATAATGCATTTACTAGGGTCTTGGAAATCATCTGATCAAGGAAGCATCTAAGTTCACACATAGGAAGTGGAAGGATGCAAATCACTGGACCATGGACCGACCAATATTTTGCCCAATTCGAGAGGTTGGGGTGGGTCCAGAGATTGATTTTTTTTTTTTTTGCACCTCTTCAACCAAAAGGCTGTTCCACTGCCCCTGTTTCAGTTACCTTCAGCTTATGCAGACCAGAAGGGCAGGAGTGTTTACATACTAATCTATCGAACAGGAATGGCTCTCTCTATCCCTTATTATTGAAAGTACGCTATACCCAAGGGTTGCCAGCTTAGAGTCCTACTGCAGTGTAAAGCAGTAATGCAGAATTGTACTACCTTGGAAAACTGAATCTAATCTAACATTTCGCAACCTGATACAATCAATGGTACTAAGCCATGTAGACTACTGCAATGGAATTTATGCGGGATGCAAAGAACAAACATTAAAGAAACTTCAGACCGCTCAAAACACGGCAGCTAGGCTTATATTCGGAAAAACGCGATTTGAAAGCACAAAACTCCTCCGCGAAAAAACTACACTGGCTCCCAATCAAAGAACGCATTGCTTTCAAAATCTGCACTCTGGCTCACAAGTTATCTACGGTGAAGCTCCGAGATACATGACAGACTCGATCGACCTACCAACTAGAAACACATCCGAATCAACACGAACGTACCTAAATCTGCACTACCCAAGCTGCAAAGGACTTAAATACAAAACAACTTACGCGTCCAGTTTTTCCTACATAAGCACACAACTGTGGAACGCATTACCAAAAGCCTTGAAAACTACGAACGACCACCTAAACTTCCGGAAAACACTAAAAACTAACCTGTTTAAAAAGGCATACCCTACCGATCCAACTTAAATAACGGATCCCGGCAACACACAAACCAAGAACG